>NC_071611.1:35785617-36060082 GCF_024509145.1 Vidua macroura
CACTCTGAAGATCCTGTGTAAGGCCAAAGGTGGGACTAACAGTGGAATCAAATATCAGTGGTATATGCTTTGGGGAAAGTAACTTAAAAAGAACTATACCTGTGATTGTCACACCTGATAGATTTTATCTATAATAGTTATTGTGGTAGAGGCATTTTTCTGCAAATCCCCTTCTGTAAAAATATTAGGTTTTACAGTACCTGCAGGGAAAACTGATGTGCAGTTATTCCAGTAATATCTTCTCTAGTCCCACTCTTATATAACTCAGTCAATGCCAGTAGCAAGAGAGAAATGCTCAAAGAAAAAGATAAATTAAATATCTCCTTTGAAGGGATATAGAATTTGGCATAAAATATCAGTCTGTTCATTCCCTACAGTAAATACAGGATCACATTCTCAGGTGAGAGAGTATTTCTGATGCCTCAGAGTAGAGACAAAAATAAAAATAGTAGAACACCTAATATACCTGACTGTTTAATAAAATTCTCCCTGACATTCACAGTGGATATAGTGAAGCACCCATGAAATATTCTTACATCAAGTTCAATGGATTCATGCAGAATTAACTTAACACTAAATATAGCTGCGCTAAGAACATTGTCTCTGTGAACCAATAGTTCATATTGGAGAAGATAAAACCAGGCAGATTCTTGTCTCAGAGTTGAGAGAAAGGGATTAAAAGCACTTTCCAAGTTTTCATCAGTTCGTATGCTCAAAATCACAGGTTTGGTCATTGTCCCACAACTGTCCACTGTCACCAGAGGACACAAGGAAAAACGATGCACCACAGTTATGGTTACGATGAAGAGACTAATTTATTTCCTCTGACTCTTAACATTTATAGTTCTCAAAAGGTGCCAGTGGATTGGAGGGTGAACGTGTCCCCTCTCCAACGACACTGGACAAACTACTAGTACATCAAATTTCTCCGCCTCTATGAAAGAATGCAAAACAATAGGTTGTTTACAGAAAGTTGTGTGAGAAAGTTCTCTACAAGAATGTAAATTCAGAAGGCTTTAGAAAATCTTAAAAATCAGGGCGACAGTCCACAGCTCCATCCAGCTATCCATCATTTGCTAGCTCTCCTGTCTCCATTCTCTTTCTATTCAGGGTTTTCTTCTCTCTTATGTCACACCTGCTTTAATAATTACAGGGAATGATTTTTCAGCCATCTGCCAGAGTAGATTTGGGTCTGGATGATGCCTTTTCTTTTCTTTTTGTATGACCAGATTTGGAAAGTGGTCTGGAATTGAAAATAGAGATGCAAAAGAATGGGAGTTAGGAAAAAAACTGTGATCTATAGTACTGTCATCATGCATATTATGACATTAAATGATACCTGAGATGGTCATGGAGAAGGTTCTAAAATTGTACTTTTTTTTTTCCCACTTCCAGCTATCTGAAAAAAAAAATCCAAACTTTTTTCCTTTTAGCTGAGAGGAGGAATATTACTAGAAAGGAATAAGTAGGTATCCACAGCACAGAAGCTTGGTGAGTTGTTGACATTTACACAGGAAGTGTGAAAAGTACACCAAGTGGGTCATCACACCATGTGTGACTTGAGGAACACATAAGTCTCTTAATGGTATGAATGAATCAGAAATTGTGACTGTGTATGCATTTTAGAAGGGCAGAATTTGTCCCATCATGTTGTCTGGAGAAAAGTATGACACATTGTAATGTGCTTTAATTTATTCTCCTGTGTGAAAACTCATTGTGAATGCAGAAACAGACATTGTGGTGATTAGATTTAATAGGATTAGGACTCCCTGATGCCTTGCTTGTACAGTGATTGTTCAAATTCTTGTAGAAGGAGAATTTTAATTTCATTTCTTTGTAAAATTCAAACTTCATTACCTCTTCAGCTCATTTATAATTTGATTAATTACATAATATTTATTTTCTCTTCTAATAGTTACACCATTACTTCACCTTCCTAACTGTGCTGGTACAGGGCTGAGTTTTGGATTTGTGCTGGACACAAGGTTGATAATACAGAGATGTTTTTGTTATTGCTGAGCAGGACTTGCATAGAGCCAGGGCCTTTTCTGTTTTTCCCACTGCTATGCTGGCAAGGAAATTGAGGGCTCATGGGAGGTTGGGAAGGGTCACAGCTGGGACAGGTGACCCTAACTACCAAAGGGATATTCCAAATCATATCACATCATGCTCAATATTTAAAGTCAGGGAAGCAGGAGGAAGAGGGGGACATTTGAGTCATGGTGTTGGTCTTCCCAAGTAACCTTTACATGTGATGGGGCCCTGCTCTCCTGGAGATGGCTGAACAGCTGCCTGCCCATGGGAAGTGGTGAATCAATTAATTGCTTTGTTTTCCTTTGTACACAGCTTTTACTTTCCCTATTAAACTGTCTTCACCTCAACCAATCAGTTTCCCAGCTTTTATCTTTCCAGCTCTCCCTGAATGGGCTGCTGTCTGGGGTTATGCTATGACAAGAGCAAGTGATCTCTCTTTCTGTACAGTACTCTCTGTATCAGGCTTGGTACTTTTGCTGATTTTCTGTTGCAATTCTCTCTTTAGTCCTAATAACTACCAGACCCATGTTCCTTGTAACAGCTTGCTCCTGTTCATACAGGTAGTTACTTTCTTAACCATTCCCTACAGTGCAAAACTCAATCTCCTCTTTTTAAGCATAGCCTCACTGGAGAGAATGAACAGATTAAAGAGAAAAACTGTCAGGTATCTTAGACTCATTTTCCTCTAGGTATCCATTATACTCAGTTTTTGAAACCATTCTCAATTCTCTCTTGTATACAGGATGGCGACTTAGCCACACCAATGACCAAACAGAGCTTGTTAGGTCATTTTTACTGGCATGAGCAGGAACTTATTTCTGGCAGACTGTTGCAGTCTCTAGGTTTTTATTGTACTAACTGGGATTGGACAAAAAGGGTATCACCATGCTGGTATCACCATCGATTCAAGATGCTTGGTGTTGTTGTTATTGGTATTGCTTGGAAGACAGGGCTGCATTCCTCGCTGCTACTCTATCCCACTTTTAATAGTTCCTGTGAGGTCTGGTGTTAGTATATGGGTATCTTCTGTAACTGCAGCACAGAGAAAATCTTCACCCTAATAACTGGCCACATGATTCCTATACATGTGCTTTATAACCAAAGCAAGACAGAAGTTATCTCATCCATTCTGTAAAGAATACACTTAACTCAATGGGGTCCAATAAGAAATAAAAGCTAGAGTGATAGCACCCCTCTAGAATGGATTGCAAAAAAGATCTAAATTAAGCCACATTCAGATGACAATTTTTAAAATTCTACTCTGCACATGAGCCAGCGAGTTAAATATAGTGTTCTCTTTAGTAAACTATATAATCACAGTGGTCTATTCTTCTTAAATATGCCAAAAAACACAGTTTCTAACATCTTCTCAGTGCCAAAGCAATGGCTGGAAGGTTAATTTATTAATGTGGTCTTATGGTTTGGGTGCAACTGCAGTTTATCACCCAAAACTCTAGAGATGAAAACTTCTGTTTCAGAAAAATAAAAGCCATTTCTTTTTTCCCTAAAGATCAAGGCAGAAGTTAACAGTCAGGGGTCACACTTGTCACTACAGCTTTGTAGGAACGAAGCCTAAAGCTGTGAGATATGTGGTGATTTCTTTCTGTTATGTTCTACTGTGCTCTGAATTCTATTCTGTCAGTTCTGTAGCACCCTTATGTAAAACCCATAGCCTTTGTAATCTCTTTCTTTTTAGCTATCAATGTTTTACATTTTTTACTTTTTTTTTTTTTACATGTAAAGTAGGAGCCTCCCATTTTTGATGCAGTAGCAGGATATTTGATTACAGACACACCTCCACTTCTTCCAAAAGTATAAATTGACATTGGAAATGCTCCATGGCAGAGGAGGAGAATGCAGCCCCATCTGCAGACAAGACATCTGCTACTCTCTCTCCCCAGAGCAGAGGCCTCTTCAGTAAGATTTGCACCTCTGCCTGTCTCAAAGCATTCATAGGAGAAATTAAGCTTAATTAATGGTAAAGTTAAGCTTAATGAATTGCCAGTTATGGAGGGGTTTTTTGGTTTGGTTTGGTTTTTTTGGAGTTTTATTTTTCAGTTGGTTGGTTGTTTTTTTTTTTGGTTTGGGGTTTTTTGTTTTTTTCTTTCTTTTTTAAGATTTAGCACTAAAGCATTAAGTGCATTTTTAAAAGGCAATTCCAAATTTTTATTTCTGTTGCTTCAGTGAACCACACTATTTGTGAACCTGCACTTGTGAAAGTTCCTCTTGCACGTCACCAGGCTGAGAGTGCCAAATGGGCTATAATCAGAATAAATCCCAACCACAGCCAGCCCTCCGATCTCTGAGCAGCAGACGGAACACAAGTTTATTTTCTGCTGAATTTCTATTCTTTTCATTCAGCAAGTTTCATTTTACCCAAAATTTAATATAAATTAATAATTATAGGTAAAATATAAGAAATACTGCCACTCTGCTTGGCTTGTAATACCTGATGTTTCACATGTTGAAAAAAATATATTAAAAATATATGGCTTTTAGTAATTATCTAGTAGTATAGTTCCATTTGGAATGGGATATTTGGAGGTACATTTTTTGACATTGCATACAACGTGGACTGTGAATGATCAGCCACAGTGTGGAAACACATTTCTCCTGCTTCTTAATATTACCAGATGATGAGATAAAGAGTGAGATTGAAATTAATTACTTTAGCATAAGTAACTCCTTCTGTAACTGTTTGCATGATCCATTATGTAAGTTATAGTAATGTTCCAGTACTGTATGAGTATAATTATCAGCGGTAAAATGACAAAAAAAGCCTCTAATTAAAGAAAAAGAGAAGACTGAACAAACACAATACTACAAGATGCATTCATTAAGGTTGAGGAAGTAGAAACATATATCTTGGACATCAGCTTCATGGACACCAGCAAAAATTAGTAATTGAAAGAGTAAAAGATCACCAAATATTAACTGGCATTGCTTCATGGACTTCCTAATCAGACTATAAAACTTTTAACAGTATTTGAGAGACTTCCTCAGTCCTACTTTTTCACATACTTGAAACTATCTAATCAATTTAGTTACAGCTTTCTAAAGAACTGGAATCATATGAAGTATGCTTATCACCTTTTAAATATCTCAGATCAAGTATTACTGCTAAATTTCCTGTTAAGAATTATGTAAATAAAAAATCTTTTGAAACTATCATAGGAATTATATAAGCCTATTTTTATAAACTGTACCTTGGTTCTTTGAAGATTATTATTCTACTAAAGATAAAAGTGTTCAAGGATGCAGTATAATGCTAAAGGGATAATTGAGATTTCCTATAGGTGAATGTTCTGTTAACAAGTTTGTATCACTAGCTTCTCTGGCATTAAATGCTCTTGGTGTATTTTATCTATTCCTTCATTATTTTTATACATTTTAAAATGTTGTTTAGGGCACAGAGTTAAACTTAGCACTTGTTTTAAGTAAAAGCATAATAGACAGTTATATTTTTATTTTTCTTTCCCTAAATCCAGAGGATGCATGAAGGTTATTTCAGCTTATGCCTACCCTTTGAGATTTGGAGGGAACTTAATTTGTGAATTACTAAACCTGTGATTTTTTTCCTGGTGTAACTTTTTCCAGGTTGTATCAGAACCTTGATAATGCTGTTACTAGGGACTTCACTGTTCAGTTTTTGGTCTAAGATTATGCAATTAACAGCAAGTGACCATATTAGAAAATAAAATTCAGAATTAACTACCAGTTTACAAATAATTTAATTTCAAATAAGGCAAAAGGACTCAGAGAGAGGAAGACTCACTAGGCCCAGATTAACACAGGGTATTAATACAGGAGAAAATGATTTTTAAGCCTAGGGGTCATTTGGACAGACATTTTCACTGCCCAGTTACTAAATTGTCTGTTCTTTGCATTGTTAATTCACCTTACGTTCTCCTACTTTGACATACTCACTTTTCAATGGCAGTATTTAGGTTGACCAAAAAATATGCATTAGAATTACATGTTTTGCCATGTTTTTTGGTGGGGAGGGGAGAAAGACAAATGAATCAGTTAGATTAATAGAACAGTTAATTTAAAAAACAGAAGAGGTTAAATCCAATTATATAGCCTCTCCTTCTTTACAGAATTGGTAAAGGACATTTTGCTGTAATTTCTTTATGAAAAATTTAATTTTCATGTAAGCATACTTAACATCTACTGTTGCTTTAAAGACTTCGAATGAATGAAAAAAACATCATTCCTAGGGAGATTAATGTAATGATTCATTATCCTCATTATTAAAGATAAAAATAATGCCTTATTTTTTATAGATTAATCTGATTTCTGTAACCATTAAGACTTCTGATAAAATACAAGCCTGTCTAATACCAGAAAGTTCTCTCCCACATAGGAATTATAAGACCACCTGGTTACTTTTCTTTGGATGACTGGACTGAATTTCTCTGCTTATTACTGGAAAATTATTTCTTACATTTTAGATCATTTTTGTTGTTCTTCCTGATGAAGCTTGAGCAAATTTCTTGTATTTTGACAATGACAAATAGACATCAAACCAAACCAAACACAGCTGCATATCCATACCTAATATTGCCTTCGTATTTCCACACTGACATGGTCTAGAGTGTCTTTAACCTTTTATTCTATGTAAAACAGAGAAGTTTTATTTATTTTTTGCTAGATTGAGAACAACCTCTTCACATATTGAACAAGGAAGGAGCTGTCAGATCCTCAAAGGTCAGTTGCTGCCTGAGTGATAAACACTCACTTTTTTCATAAGGACCTCCACATTTTTTCAGAATAGATGCAAACTTAATCTTATTTTAAGTAATTTTATTTTTATGACTGTTCAGAAGTTTGGACCCAGCTGACCTTTACATTTATTTGCATTTCATAAATGAATAAATACATTTTTAAATTCCAAAAAGAGACAATAAACAGAGAGCCAGAGAAGTTGTAAAATTTCCATCATTGGAGAAGTTCAAAATTCAGGCAGAAAAGGTCCTAAGCAATCTCATCTAACATCAAAGTTGGGTACATCTTAAAAATTGGCCCTGCTTGGAAGATGAGAAAGGAACAGATAGTCTTCAGAGTTGCATTCCAGCCTGAATAATCTTATAGTTCTGAAACTGTGATCAGTTCTACAAAGCATGCCTCAGTCTTGGGAAAGATTGAGTTACATTCCATCTGTGTCCTCACAATTTCATATTGATTGGGGAGGCAGTAAATTCTGAGCAATTGTACTCAGAATTTATTGGTAGCACTAAACCATTCATGAACATTGCCACTAAATGCCTATGGAATATGGGAATCTCAGGTCATTAAATGCTGGAAGATTAAGAGCTAGGATCTGAACAACTGTGCAGTAACGTAGACTTTCTCAGCAGATCTGTTTGCTCACTAGCAAAACAGAAAAGGCCTTTTCAGCTGTGTAGCTTTTGCATGAAGCTCCCATTCCTGTAAACTGAGTTTAAGTTTTCTAAGTCTAAAGGTATGACATTATTTTTGTTTGCTATTAAAATTAATTTTATTACTTTATTATGGCTGTATCCTCAATTTTTTTTCTTAATTCATATCATTAAAAAATCAAAAGGGAAAAAAATTCTGTGAGTTCTTACAAAAAATTTTGCTATTTTGAAAAAAAATAGAAATGCCACAATTTTTATTTACTATCATATTTGTACAGATCTGAGGTATGCATTTGTTTTGATTGAAGAAAGGCAATCAATTGCCAGTTAAACAATGTCATTAAAATTGGCAAGGATACATCATCCTCCCAGAAAACACGGCGCACTTGTGAAACATGATTATCTCAAATGAATCTGTCATTTCACACACTTGAGAGCAACATAATTATTGCCTAATGTGTGATTTTGTTTCAGTTTACATTACCCTAAAAAAAGGAAAGAAGTGTTAAAGCCTACTATTCTTTACTCAGGTTTGTTGGGGCTTTTTGTGTTAAAACTGGATACATTTCAAAGATTTGTGTGAATTTTAACTGTAACGTTCTACAATCCCATCCCACTTCTGCGAAAACTGACACTTTCCTGCTTAAATAAAAGTGAATTTTCATATGTGTTGTAAGGACTGAAAAATCTACACTGTGGTCTGGCTGAACACTGCCAAACACCCTGGTGCATTAATTTGGTGTCTTCCTTCAGAAGCTGCATCAAACAGAACATCTGTTTGGAGCTCTCCATAATCCAAACCCCTGATTTATGTGAACTAAAATTACCAGCCCATACTGGTTTATGCCAGTATGGTTTATACCACTGGAAGATCTCATCCATGAAAGAAAGCAAACAGAAGGACATCTATTCCAGGAGGGAGATTCACCTAAACCTCCCAATTTTTAACCCCCTTTTCATCAAATGCACTATTTATAGCTGTGAATAAGCTGTTTTAAATCCTGATGTGGTAGTTTGCACAGCTTACATGTAGTTTTTGGCACACAGGTGGGCCCAAAAAATGTGGATGTACATAACATTGGTTGTAGGAATCAAGAAAACCAACTTGCATTTTCTTTACACGCTGTTGGCGAATCTCTGGATAGTTTGAGTAGGCTCCTCCTTGTTTAGACAGACTTTCCAAGGAACTTTTAGTTTGCTCCAAGGTAACGTACAGTCACTTTCACTGTCAAATCAACTCCACAAAGGTACATGTAAATTGCTTTACATGTTCTCAAATCATATTGTTGCTGTCAACACTATATATGTTCTCAGTCCTTCATGAGGTTTTTGTATTAGATATTACATAACCATTGCTGCTTTGCCACCTTTTGTTATGTCTTAAAATCCGCAACCAATATCTAATATTTTAGAATATTAGGCTTCATAGAATTGACATGTGCTGAATTCTTTTGAGGGGAGAAAAGAACCTTAGCAAGTAGACTAAAAACCTATAACCTAGAGAAAGTAAGGTCTTGTAGTTTTCTGAATATGTACTAGTACACTGCTTTCTGTAAAAAATGCATTTTTAGAAACTTTTTTTTTCCTCTAATAGCAAGCTTTTTGGATTTAAAAATTATTTTTTGCTTTATATGTTTTGATGATGATGTAATTTTTTCTTTGCATTTTCTTTGTGGTCATATAATCAACTGTCAGGATAATTTCTATGTGTTCTTTTCATTCATGTAGAGATAACTGGGCAAGATTAAGGAATGTAAAACATAGCATCGTTATGCTTCTAGGCCATTTCATTATTAATCCCATTATTCAGATGACAAATCACTTCAGGCTGGATGTTGGTGAAGATATATTTTGATTCTAAGCATATTATATATAAAACTTTTTGCTTTTCTTCCACCAGACTAGCTATATCTTTAGGTTTGCTATATCAGCATCAATATTGTATAAGGCTGTCCCAAATATTTCCTTATATAAATATTGCCGGAAGTAAAAATTTTACCCCTGTAGTGCATCATATCAATTGCTTACATTAAATCAATGGTGAAATTGGTACATTTACAAGAAAAAAATCTATTGCAATTACTCTGAACTGAAAATAAGCCTGTTGCCACCTTTCTCTTTCTTCTCTTTCTTCTCCTTCTTCTCTTTCTTCGCTTTCTTCTAGGGCTGAGTGGCTTTAAAGCCCCTGTTACCAAACCCAGTTTCTTTGGCGTGTACCTCCATAGCACATTAGCATGCAGCTACCTTCATATTACAAAACTTTTTTCTCAGGCCATGCAGGAAACATAGAACAGGTTTTGGATAGTACTGGTCTAGAGCCAACCCAAAAGATCACATTGACATTCACATCGAGTTTCAGAGTTGGTCCCCATTCAGGAATTGTAAAAAGTCAGTGGGAATATCTGAGAATAGGTAGAAGGCTGAGGAAGGCTGAGGGAGGGATGTAGGAGCTGGTTTTGGTGTACAGGGAGAATAAGAATAAGAGGCTACTAACACAGATTGCAGCAGGAGAGGCTCCCTGTCAAGAGGGGCTGCTGAGTGTCCATCCCTGGACGTGCTTGAAACAATGACTAGCCTAATGTGGCCTCACAGCTCGCTTCGCTGAGGAGGACAGGCTGGCCAATTTTCACTGCTTCCTTCCAGAATAAATATCTCATGATTCTGTTCCACAACACTGAGGTTCATCATGTTAACAAAAGTTTATATTTCCTTTTAAAAAAAAATACTTGAATACTAAAGCAATTTTTTCTATGTTTCCCCAAGAAACTTCCCAATACAAGACCTTGTAGTCTTTTGTAAAAAAAAATATAGCTCCAGTATACTGGTAAATTATCTAATATTAGATTTCTAATATTAGATTTCTCTTAATTCTCATATTTAACACAGTCATCTCAATTGAGTAGAAAAGCTGTTTCTGTTTTAAAAAAGATTCATGTTTTCACCAAAATAATTTCTATAAACTATAAAAAAAGTAAACCATATTATATTATAATTAAAATATAAGCTTTATTATAAATCATATATCCTGAAATAATTTCTGACCAATCACAATCAATACTTTTTTTTTTTTTTTGCTATCTCACTTTTTCAATTTTTTGATTCTGTATCTAGCAGAAATATCTATAATCCAATTATGTAAAAAGCTTATTTTTGGACTTTAATTTCATTTTCAAGAAGACTGCTAGAATATTCTGAACTTTCAAAACATTTAAGAATGTACAAAAAGGCTATTGAGAAACTTATCAGAACTGGTGACTTTCTACAATATATTTTTGTTTTGATTAGTCTTTTTCTGATGAAAATTACTTCTAAGATGTTAAATACTGTGCACCCAGTTACACTCTGAACTCTATAAAAATCAAGCTGCTGCTGCTGCTTAGATAATAAAGGCAGGCTGATAAAAGCTTGCTGCAACAGAAATTCCAGTTCAGCCTTTTATAGGTATCTAGACTACATGAAAGTCACCTCTCTTTTCTCCATTCTCCCTCTCCTTCTTTGCCCTTCAATGTGCAGTCACTCACAGCCTACAGGAGTGAAACAATATTAAAGTAAACTCAATATGAAAGTAAGATCCAGTTACTGCAGGCTTTTTAATTTTATCTCTGCTGATGGTCTTTAAGACCTAAGGACAACATGAAATGAGATCCTAAGGACAATACTATTGTTGTTTACTTCTAATGGAATTAATTTTGCATATTTTTTCTCATAGTTGCAGGCATAGAAATGTCATTTCCAATTATTCTTTGTGAGAGGATGAAATAGAATAGATAAAGACATAAAAATACAATAAAGAAAAGTAGATAAGTGTGAATAATTCACATTTCATCAATGTTCCTTTTTATGATGGATATCATTCTTATCAGGCCTATATTTGCTTCTAAGCCTGGCACTATCTGACTTCTATTACTGCAAATTATTGTTGGCAATATTGAATTGTGGTACCAAAATGCTAGAAAAATGGCTTAAACTTAAGAGTATTGCTTTCACCCCAGTTAAAGCTGCTTGCACAACCTTTTTTGCCTCAGTATTATGTTTGTTATGCTAATGAATGTTTGCAGAGCCATACTTGCCAGCAGCCCTTAGGCAGGATCAGCTCTGCCTTGTGCCATAAAGGCAGCAGGGAAAGTATATCTACTTATGGAAACTTCCTAAAAAGCAGCTCATGGACTCAAGGGCTGATTCTCAGAACCGGAAGATTTTTTTTTTTTCTCTATGACAGTTATTTGCAGGCATAAATGCTTGCAGATACCAAAGTAGCAACAAGGGAGTATCAAGACTGAGCAATATATAGAAGGAGAGATATTTCAAAAATACTAGCAGAAAGTTTTTGTTGAACACCTTACAGCTATGGATTTGCATTCAAAATAGGGACTCAGACTTGCAAAAAAGGAAAAAAAAAAAAAAAAAAGGACAGAATCTCTCCTAAGATGGCATCCATTTAGTTTTATACATCCAAAACAGGTAAGCAGTCCCAGTAATTTTCCATGTCATTTATAGTCCTGGCTAGATCAAGGAAAACATGGCAAGAGAGAGAGAAGTAGATTTGCAAATGCCTGCATATGGCTGCAGTCGTGACTTGATATTAGTCCCGTCTTACTGTCTGGTGTCAGGTTATTGGAATGTTTCAGAAGGTGGAAGAAGCTGAAAGAATAGGCTATTTAAATGCACTGCAGTTTTCTTCCCCTCCTATTAAATTGTGAATATAAATTTATCATGCAGCTACAAAACTTGAGTTTTTATCCAAGCTTCTGCTATCCTGAGTCAGAATAACTTAAAAGGACTGGTCCGTGGCACCAATGGAAAAAAATATTTGGCAGAATAGACTCCAGTCAGAAAAAATTAAGAAATACTAGAATTACCTTAGTGAACATCATATTATATAGCAGAATGTTATCACCCATGCATAGAAATCACCATCTCTATACAAGTATTGAGATCCTTTGGATTTCATGTGTCTGGTGAACAAAAAAATGGATAACATATCGTTTTGATTATGGCTTTGGTTATAAATTAATGTCTATTTTTTATATCCATATGCATGTTTGGGAGGCTGAAAAAAAAAAGCATAAAGCGGAAACCAGCATGCACCTATTAATGTCCTTGTAACATGATCCTAAGAAAACCAAAGAAAGCAAGAAAAACATAACTTGCTTGATAGTCAGTATTTTAAGGATGAGTTGGTATTTTGAGAGAGATCTTGTACAACGCTCAAACATCTGTCTTCTGCTGAGTCAGATTTACTGTGCTTGAAAAATCCAAAATACATGTTTTCCATTTCATTCTTAAAACCTCTTCCTAAAGAGGCATTCCTTTGTGTCCCTTGGGATGGAAACAAACACTGTGAACAAAACTGCACAAGAGAGAAGCTTTGTGACAGGATTGCACAATTCAAAATCTAAATCCCAATGTAAATTTTTATTTGCAGCCATATTAGTTTGTGGGAAAACAGTTCTGTGTCCTTTTTTGAGACACAGAATTCAGTGTCAGATATTTTTAAAAGCAGAAATGCAGACCTAAGCTATCACCCAGGAGTTAGTCTTAGCTTGAAAACAATTTCCTGTCATGGTTTTTATATAACTTGTGTAAGTTTGCACATTATTAGGTACCATCACCTATCCTCCCACTACCCAGTGTCCCAAGATGGGGGAACATTAACAGGCTAAGTACAGTATAAACATTCAGCTCAAATATGCCTCTTGAATTTCTCAGAATATGTTCAAAAGCAGGGAGGGATCTAAGTGCTTAAAAACTTATGAATTGCAATAAATACCTTTCCAGAATATGATCTTTTTGTGCTACATCTATCACTACCTGTCGTGGTTTGACATGGAAGTGAATTTTTTCCAGGAAGTTGGGTCAAACCAATCAGTGGTCAGGTTTGGATATTGGCACCTGGAGTGACCACTGAAAGTATGGACACGCCTCTGAGAACACAGGGGGTTAAAAGCAAGAACTCCCAGGAGAACTGTCTCTTTTGGTTCCGGTCGTCAGAGAGTGCAGACGCTCCCCTGCCCAGCTACGAGCTGGGTGGGGGAGGGGAAGCCACGCGGCCTTGCCCAGGTAGGCCGAGGGGCTGAGGGTCTGGAACCGAGCCAGCTCCTGGACGGAAGGGTGGAGAGAAGCGGAGATGCCTTTGCCTCCCCCCCCCCCAAGAGGGAAAGAGACAGAGAGCCTGGCGGCACCTGGAAATTTGCTGGCAGAGGAGAAGGAGAAGGGGGGGGATGGCCAGCGTGGGAGGCGGCGGAACACCAGACCGAGATATCAGCCGTCCAGGGAGTCTGAACGTTTAACCCTTTCCAGGAAATGAGGGCTTTTTAAAAGTATTACTCCTCCTTGATTTGTAGTGAAAGAGAGATAGTCCGGGAACTGAGATGTTAGAAGAAGAAATATTTAGGTGGGAAGAGATGATGAAGTAGCTTTTGGCTGGACTTTTCTTGTTAGCCATGGACTGAACCAAAATCTCCTGCAATGGAGACTGCATTTTAGGGGGATGCAGGGGTGACCCAGGGAGACCTGTTTCAGCTTCGAACAGCACAAGAATGGCGAGAAACGAAGAAAGCTGAAGAGGGAATGGTGATACCCTCTGTCTTCGGGAAGAAGATGAGTCCTGTTTTTGGACCCCTCGGCCCCAGGGGAAAATGGGGGGGACTGTAGTCCCAGGATGAGAAACTGAACTGTTGTATTTTTGGGTCCGTGGCAAAGCATCCTTAAAGGAGCCCTATGAGCAGTCTGTCCATGCACAGTGGTGAGAGCACTGTGACATGGAATGGAGAGTGTCACACTGGCAGATTTTTTTTCCGGGCGGTTGCCATGTGTGACAGGGAAACACAGGGGGGCAGCTGTGTTTCCTGGGGGGTCTGTGGTACAAGAGAGACTTCTCTCTCCCTTGATAGTTTAAGTATAGATTACCTGAAGGGTGGTAATTTGATCAAGAATCCCGGGTGATGTTTCATGGCTGGGTGTTTTTGGAATTGGGAGGAGGAGGGGTGGTTTAAAAGGTCTTCATCCTGGATTTAGTTTATTTGTTTTCTGTATTAGTAGTAGTTTAATAAAGTTTTTTTCCTTTGTTATTAAGCTTGGGCCTGCTCTGCTCTGTTCCTGATAACATCTCACAGCATTTATTTAAGGAAGGTGCGTTTTCATGGGGATGCTGGCATTGCGCCAGTGTCCAACCATGACACTACCTCAGCATGTAATTCCTGAGTAGTTAAATATTTTTTTCAGAAAATCAATTCTAGAAATATTCAACGTCTCTGAGCCTATCTTTTTATTTTTGGGAGAGATGAGGTACTACAGATAAGATATTTTAAAGAGATTTCAGTTGCTAGTTCTCAACATCAGTGGGCATAGAGGACCTAAATATCTTTTTAAGATCTGACCACTGGATTGATTTTTCCTGGTAAATCCTCTCTGAGCTCTCTGATGAAGTTAAAAAACTCCCAAAAAAACTAAAGAAAGCAGAGACATTGAAATTTTATCTTTAGGTAATAATTTATCTTAAAAATATATATTTTTAGTTGCAAACCAGTTTGAAATTATCTTTTGTTTGCTCCTCTACTCCATAATTTTTCCTAGAAGCCATATTATATGGGCAGCAGAAAAAATGATACATTTTCTTTCAGGAAAATTACTAATCCTGAAAACTGAAGTACTGCAGTCTCCTTTGACAGGTCACCGACAAAACAGACTAAAAGGTCTCTCCAATATTTCTGCTTTCTCACAGAGTTTGGAGCATGATGACAACATTTTTCCTATTAAAGACAGCCCTCATTTTTATATAGCTGTTAACAGGTTTCTGTGTTAGCTGAGAAAATTTTGCTGAACTTCAGAGTGACTGCAGCAAAAGTTTCTCTTTTTTGTTATCCCCAAATAAACATAAGTCTCAATTTTATTGGTAAGTAATATTTTTTGTTTCTTTCTGCTGGTAAGATGACAGCAACTTTTGCTTGATAGTACTGCCCTGGAACATATTTTACTCACTGAAAGTGGTAAGAAGTGTAACAAAATTCTTTTGTTGACAGAAGGAAAACAGACCTTTAAGGAAATTAATTTTGTCACTGGGAAAAAAAAAAGTATGTTTTCTAAAAATTCCTTCAATTTACCACAAAACAACTTCTCTGCAAAAATGTGTTTCTTACTCAGAATTCATGTCTCCAAGTTCCTTACCCCTTGCATTTCTTCTCTGATTGTTTAAGTTTCAACCTTATACCCTTTTAAGTCACTAAAAGGATATACTTAGACTGTTATATACATCTTCTTCTATTGTTTTAATTCTTCATAAATTGCTTTTTGGAAATGGCAAGCCAAAGAGATTTTTTTCAAGCTATCATCTGTATTATTCATTTCTTACTATTAATTCTTGAATTAAGGTCTTAATTGTGAAACTTACTTCTAGAAAATCAAAAAATTTCTCTGTCTCCAATATGAGCCACCTGAAAAACTAAGAGAAATTTAGGAGGTGTGAATTTTCACATTTTTTAAAATTTTCACATGAATTTTTATGTACCAAAAATAATTGCTTGGTTTTAATTTTTTCATTTATACTGTGTCGTATTTCAGATTCCACTGGCATGTAATTACTTAATAACAGCAATGTAGAACTGATAAAAAAATGAAAGGAAACAACTTTGAAAATTCTGGAGATCTGACATTTGCACAGCTTGACCAGATAGTCTCCAAGACAGAAATGTTTCTGAGTCTGACACTCTCTGCAAGCATGCCCCAAGAGCTTTCACTTGTATTAGAGTATTATCTGCATAATGCGGCCATTTCTTTCACCTATAAAATAGGGAAAAATCAAATATTCCTTTACCTGATGTCAGAGTTTTGTCTGAATTCCCCTCATTCTATACAGCTCACTGAATCATGATGGATTCAGCTAGGCTTTCTTTTTTCATGTTACCTTTCACCAAGGTTTGTCTTTGAGCTTTAATGGTTCCATGAGTTGCCTGCCTAGTCAGTCATCTAAAAAATTGCTGTGAAGACAACTAATTCAAATAATCTTTTCATTGCAATGCCATCAAAATTAAAAAAAAAAAAAAAAAAAAAAATCACTGGGTACACTATAATTTCTGCCAAAAAATATAAAATTTCTGTTACTTTATTTAGACCTCCCAACACTACATTGCATATATGACAGCTAGTGAGAAAAATGCATTATCCTAATCTTTATTACATATGTAGTGTGAAATTTCCTGGAATATATATATTTAGGAAAATTCTGAAGAAAAATCTAGGCATATTATAGTGTCTCCGTACATAGAGTTCATGCAATCCTAGCCAGTTTCCTTTAGATTATGTTTCAATCTGATAAGGTTGTTTAAGAGCAAGTGCCAAAAATCTGATATGGTAGTGTACGTCAGGTTACACTTCACAGGTTCACTAAAAAGTAGGCACTACAATCAGAATAACATCCACTGAATGTTTACAGCCCAATAAAAATATCATTCAATAAACTGTATAAAATTTTAAAAATCACAATAATACTGATGATAACAATGATGATAATGATAATAACAATATTATTAACAATAACAAAAATAAAACTATAACCCTACAACTCTCCAGTGTAACTCTAAACTCGGCCTCTAAAAGAACAAGTTATTGCATCAAGAGTAACTGAGGCAGGGTATCTCCATTTCTGAATGTCCATTACAAAGTATCAGGTAAGAAGCTCAGTAACACAGAAACATTTTCAGGATCGCAGAAGAATTAATTTCTTACTGAAATTCCATCTATAGCAGTAAAATACTTGTATTGCCATCAATTCTGCAACAAAAAGCGGAGTTAAGATATGTTTCATAGAGATGATTTTTTTGTGTGTTGTATGTCTGGAAGTCTGACACATCTTACCAGGTGTGGAGACTTCTCAGCAATCTCTAAAGATGAAAGATTTGAAAACTTGGACAGGTATTCCCTGCCACTGAATTCAAAAGTATAGTCTTAATTTTATTTTAACAATAGTAGTTAGATTATTCAATGTAACAGAGAAGGGATAGCAAAGACGTGAGAACACAAAATGATGTTGTTCATAAATATACAACTCGTACAATACAAATAAAAAGAGCAAAACCAGTGGAATTAATCTCACTTGACTCCTATCACTCAAAGTCCATACTGGGGATGAATTCCTGCAGTTTTGCATACCTATTTAACAAGTAAAGTGTGTGCTACAGAAAATGCTTGTGTCCACTGACTACAAGAACTTTAATGCTGTGAATTTAGATCTGACGCTTGACTTTTAGCCAGCTACAGTCAGGTGAGATGAACTTCATCGTAAGTCTCTAGAGAAAATTCTAGAAAGGGTCTCCTGAATTAAACTAAAATACATCCAAAACATGGAGTTTACACAGAGGGTATTTTCATATGTGTTTGAGATAACCTGTTGTTTCTCCCTGGCACTACATATAGAATGTCTAAGAAACCCTTAAGTACATAAAGATTCTCTGCAGAATAGACCACATATTTTGCAGATGAACTTGAATTTCTCTTATAAATCACAAATCTCTTACAAATCACAGAGACTTTAAGTTATATAACACTACAGTGAAAACTCCAGCTCTTTTCTTTTCAGAGACAGGACTCAAAAACTGATATGAAGTCTTGTCAAATGAAGAAAGGTTGTTATTTTCACTGTCGCCACCAAAAAAGCTGCAAAAGAACAACTTGCTCAGGATTGCTGTACTTAAGGGATTTGTCTTTCCTTTTTTTGAAGTTTGAAAGTCACTAAGAATGACAGGACTGAGTTCAGCATGCCCCATTCCTAATGGACCATCCACACCTAGTGCCTCTGCCCTGGGAGCATTTGCCAGAGCTGTACACTTAGAAGGGAGACTGGGAAGAGGAGAGAGGTCATAAGCAACATTTTTAAAATCACATTATAATTAAATGGAATAGATTCAATAAATTTAATGTTGGAACCCAAAGCCTGAAAAAACAGTTTTTACAAGAGCGCCAATATTTTTGGTTTTCACTCTGAAGTGGAATGGAATATATGTCAAAGTAGCAACAGATCAATTCTTGATGAATGTATTTTAGAAATGGTTCAAAACCAGCTCTTCCTCCATAGAAACATAAGTCCTTTCTGAACATAAAACTGCCTTTATAAAATGTGATGTCTGTAAGAAATATTCCCTATATAGAATCCAAAGCTACTGAAACGTATTCAATAAATTCATATGATAATAAATTTATAAAAATCAGAATTACTTTGCTGATATCTGACATCTTTTTATGCAATTCTGGCTATATTTTGAATTATACTAGTTTAAATAAGCCAAAAAAATCCATATGTAAGGTAGAATTTATGTAACACTATGAATTAATATTTTGTTTTTCTGTTAACAAATCAAGAATTTTTAAAAGATAGTGTAAAAAATGAAATATTTCTTTGACGAGTCTTC
Organism: Vidua macroura; assembly: GCF_024509145.1. Lineage (NCBI taxonomy): Eukaryota > Metazoa > Chordata > Aves > Passeriformes > Viduidae > Vidua > Vidua macroura. Next base: position 35,804,435 of record NC_071611.1, read on the forward strand.
ACAGGGAGAATTAATGGATAAAGTTATTTCTATAAAAATTATATTATTGGATTAATATGATTTCTTTGAGTTATATTACTTTCCAAAACCTCTGAACAACCCAGTGAGTTTATCAGACTTAAAAAATAATATTCCTAAAAAATAACATTATTTTTTCCTTAAAAAATAACATTCCTATAATATTTCTATATTAAGCCAAATGAAGTTAAATAATTTGTCATTTTAGAGAAAAGCTAAATAGGACTGTAATAACTTAGGGGGTGAAAAGAATATTAAAAGCAGTTTATTTAATTACCTCAGGATTCCTACCTGCATCTTCTGACTCAGACTTATGCTGCAGACTTGCAAAGAAATTAAAATTTAGTGATATTAAAAAAATAAGTTGTTTTAGGGAAAAGTAAAATTTGATGTATTTACTGAAAGCACTTCTAACTGCAAATGTAACCGCAGGCAAAAAAATTAGGAAAAAAAAAGAAAAAAGTAATAATTTAAAATAATCTTAAACTCTATAATGATTTTGAACTTGCATGAGCATTATTCCATAGCTTGAAGAGCTTCCCAAGTCAAATATCTATTTTGAGAAATTTAAATAGCTTATAAATTCTCTAGCTTATTGTTTCCATTTGCATTCCACATTGTGCACTATTAGAGCACTATTTGATGCACCCACACAAATATATAAAGTCTGATTTAATTCATGTGAATGTCAGGGCAAATTTCAGCAAAAGCTGCAGAGTCATTGCCCTCGTACCAAAGAGAGGAGACGTCTAAACAAATTGCCAGATTCATAGGATCTAGACGTTTTTAAAGTTTGCAGGTAGAATAGGATAATGCTGTACTTTTGATAAACACTAAATAACTGAGTGTGGCTGATTAATCTTTACATATATCTATATGTAATATGTGTTTCATTGATAATTAGATTTACATTATTTTATTACAATTATTATATTCATGGAAATGTTCACTGAAGCAATGTATGCATCTTAGCCTTTTTCTAAACTTTTTCATCAAAGGATCACCAGTTTTCTTCTATAATTTTAAAGCAGCTAAAATTTACCACTTAGACTGTCATTACTCTGCTGTGTTTTAGCTTAAACCACAATCTTTTCATTCTCAATTTTCTAGGAAGAATAATTGTCTTGTCAGTCATGATGAACATAAATATAGTGAGATACTGGCAAGTGCCAGCATTTTAAAACATGTACAGTTTGATGCATAGTTTAGTAATAGAAGAATTGTATTTAAGTAAACAGCTTAGAGTAGTTGACAGAGTGAAAGCAAAGGAACCAAAAGGTTAATACAGCTGTCTACACCTTAATATTTACTCTGTATTTGTTTAATTAAGGAACCATTTCTGAATAATATGTGAAAACTAATAATTGAAAAATTTGCTAACATTGGTCTTGGAACATTAAGCTAGAAGGATCCCTAGAAGATGTGATTTGGTCCATTCATATAGACAAAATAAGACCAGCCTTACCACCATAATTCAGCATTTGTTTGTCTACCAAATCTGTCCATCCTTACACAGATAAAGCTTTGTTGCTCTACCCAAGAGGCTGACAATCTTTCAAGTCACAAAGTTTTCCCTGACACCTGGTCTGAACCTTCATTGCATCAATAAAATTCTACTATTCTTTCTCTTAAAAAGCTGAGACTCCTTTCACATACACCTCCTCCACCATTTCTTCTTCAGTCTAAACAATCTTGAATCTCTAAGTGTTTCTGTAGGGAGCATTTTCTGCATGCCTAGGAGTTGTGTCCTACTGTGCTGTCTTCAAGTGATCTAAGTCTCTCTCAGGGTGAAGTAATCATTTGTATAATAATGTGTTACTCATTTTGCATAGGACAAGGTTACACCATTGCTTATCTCAAATTATTCTGTTTTCCAGGACGATATTTACCTTGTAAGGTATCAGTGCTGCCTCACATCCAGTTTACAATCCAGACACATCTGAACCTGTAGTCAGCTACAGTGCCAATACTATGTCCTGCAGCTGCCACACTGTTTATACCTGCCAAGGCTGGGTCTTAACATTTACCCATGTCAAATGCAAATTCCCATTTTCCATACTGTATCTCCAATTTCTCTACATAACATAGTCTCAAATTATGTCAGGAAGTGTACTACAAGACAATTTCTGGCTCTTTGCACCTTCTAGTAGCACCTGACCATTTAAAAACCACTGAATGGCAGCAGGGTTAGAGCAACCCTTACCAAATTGCATTGAGTTCCCCTTCCATTTCCATAATGGCATGGAGCTATCTAAAATAAGCCTCCAAGTAGGTTCACAGACAGACTAAAAGCTGTGATTCAGGCTTTTTTTCCTAGACCATGCTGCCTGGCATCAGGACTACTCTGCAGGTTATAAGACTTTTGTATATGGAAGTTGTGCCATTAATCAAATCTATCTTGCTATATATTTTTGCCCACACTTAAGCTCTTGTCTCTGCTTATCGAATAAATAACTCAAAAACAAATTATGGGCAAACACAAAAGGAGGCAGATGGTATGCTTTACTTTTTCTTGTACTTGTTTACCACCCACCAGGGCAATGCTCTTGGGTCAGAATGGTCTGTGACAGACAAGAAGAAAAGAACCAGATGTTAACTATAAATTGTATTAAATTAATGCCAGTCTGAAATATAACCAGCAATGGGGTCACTACTGCTGTGACACAAAAGAGAAAAAGTAGAGACTCTAACAGATGTTTCTAATTTTTTTCCAAAAGGATTTATTATTATTATTTCTCACTAATCTAAAGCTTCAGTAACAAAATTCTATTACTGACCTCAAGACATACAGAGAAATGTAGATGCTTCTCAAAATTTTGTAGTTCCTGATCTGAACATGGTCAAAGGTAGAACAGGGTACTAGCCTCAGTTGTGGAAGCCGTACTGGCAACCTAGTGGAATAATGCCAGGGGGCTAATTTTCCACTCCAAGGAGGCTCAAATTGGAAAATGGCCATGCTGCTGCCAGCACCCAAGAAACCTTGCTCACAGCTAGGTCAAATATCTGTGCATGGCACTGTATCACACGGTGTAGGGATACTAAGGGGAAAGGAAGTAAAATACTACAGATGTCTGTAAACTAACATCTGATGAAATAAAACCCCTGAAAGTTATAAAGAAAAGCAATCCTCTAATTATTCTAGTCACTTTCATTGTATGTTACTTAACTGGCAGTGAGACAGCTATACGTATTATGGATGAATACTACTTTAAAGGAAATTCCCAGCCCTGTCTCATTCAGAAATAGATCCTTAGCCAGTGTAGAATGACATATCCCCCTTTCAAGCCAAGATGTTGTAGCTGTTTAAAACAGCTTCAGATGTGGCCCACTAAGACCTCTTCCATATGGCCTTTGGCTATAACCATTTGGTGTATCTTATTTCTGTACATCTGCACTACTTCCCCTGCAGTGACAGGACAGGACCTTCTGTAGGGACAGTTGATGCTTGTTTGATGCGAGATGAACCATGGGCATTGACAATAGATGTCCAGGAGATAAGAACATCTTTTAAAATATGTATAAGCTTGGAAAATTGAGTGATATTCACAGAAAAAAACAAAAAGAAATTTTTTCAAAGGAAAAAAAATAAATCATGGCACTAAATGAAGTGATCAATTTCAAAGGCTGAGATTGACTCTCTTTTAAAATAAACATTTTTACAGCATTACTATTGAGATGACAGCAAAAAAAATTTAAGCATCCATAAGAATAACTTTCAGTAAAGGGCGTGATTCCAAGGGCCAATTGTAGACATAATTTTAGTTGCTTTTATCAATACTAACATTACAGTGTAGGAGAAACCAAGCACATAGGCCACTGGTAGCCCACAAGTTTATTTCTTGTACAGTACAATACTAGTAAAGGTAAGGCTACAGGTACATATACAAGTTCTGAACTGTGATTGTTAAATATCCTTTCAACCAGAAAACCCTTGCTAGAATAGAGGGTGTAGTTGTAAAAGCATAAGTGCTAGAAACACAAATTGTCATGGATGTATTCACTAGCACCCACTCTACATGTAGCTTTTCATTGTAATCTTGAAATGTTAAGGTTTACTACATTTCTAGTTAGTAATTTAATTCTACAGTATGGCAAAACAAAATATAGCAAAATTCATTCTTATCTTTATTTTTAAATTTCATGCAGGGAGCTACATTTATTTTTATTTTAGAAAAGTATATCTAGGAGATAAATTTCTGGTCTTCCTGATTTTACTGAATATCTTAGACACATCAGAAATCTTTTGGCCTACTCACTCAGACAGCATCAACAAACATAGCTTGAAGATAAGACCAAAACAGGCCCTGCAAAATATGATCCCTGAAGGATGGAAAAGAGAACAGGCATGTGTCTGCAATCCCTCCTGTGAACAGGAGAAGAGATAACTGTGCTCATGGAAGGCATCTAGTACTCCCACACAGGGTCTCCTCAGTTTCATGTGACATTAGAAATGACAAGCAGAAGTAAAAATTGCACTCATTTCAGGTTTATGTTTTACTCTGCTACAATATATGAGAGGATATTTTTAATATTTGATGATTATTGTTTAATTTACAGACATTTTATCAGTGACCTGAAAATGTTAGCATCATCAAAAGGTTTTTTAACTTTCTAACTTTTATATGAACTGCCTTTTGTAGATGTACAGAAGTATGGTCAGAACAGCATTGGGCATTTCTTTGTAGAAGCACTTACTAGATAGTAGGTGGTATCATGTAAAGTATCATGATAACATGTCAGGCTGGTATCATGTAAGTTTGAGTTTTTCTTTCTTCTGCATTTAGTTCTGTGAAATGTAGGAAAAGAGTAAGCATTGCATAAATTTATCAACATCAAATTAATTTCTTTCAATGGGACAGAAGCTCTGGGAACTCCTGTAAATTCCTTTGCTACTTATAGAGTTATGATAAAATATTTGTCATCCTCAATTCCTTAACAGTGCATACTTGCATTCTTACAAGGGGCAAATCAGTTTCTCTCTCATGCATCGAATGAAAGCAAAAATAGACGAAATGGAACATGGAGTTTAGAGTGTAGATCCTTCATTTAAGAGTATTCATCCTAAACCTTCTGCTTAAACCCATAGAACAGGATAGCTCCAATCCCCAGCCAGTGAGATATGTGCTTGTCATGATAACCCACCTCATTTCTTCAGTGTGGTCACCTCCTTCCATTCTTTTATCTTGATTACCAGCTGACTTTTGCAATAAAACAGCATTTTTAGCTGCAGAGACACATCCCTACCAAATGGCAAATATGAAGCAGTAGTGTCTTGGCAGCAGTGGCCAAAATTTGACAAATATATATGTCAAACAAATGGAAAGGTAAATGTCTTACTCTATACATGATGATAAGAGTTTTGATTAATCAAAAATGTAAATATTAAAATCTCATTCAAAAATATTGGTGCTTTTTAAAGTACAGGGGAGAAAAATGAATGTCCAAAACTGGATGAACTATTGCTATCAAATTTCCTCAAAATGGCCAGTTTACCACAACCTAAAAAGGGACTTCACTTTCCAAATAATTCCTAAAGCCCAAAGTGGTCTCATAGTAATTTAGCAGAGAAATTATGACATTCACACCAATTGATTTCCTTCTGTTGGACAAAATCACATGCACTATGTAGTTTGCACTCTTTTTAAACTTTTCCTAATAATATTTACTTCAGATGTATGCAGACATTTTGACTTGGTAGTGAGATCTTCCAGCTATGCAGAATCAGGCGGAGTGCCTGACATTAAAATGTTTAGCACCTTCTCTAGACTTTATCAGCATTTATTTGGCACTAGCTGTTCTCTGTAAAGTAATTTCAGGTTTACATCTCGTAGTAGGTGACTTGATAAAATCCTTTAATGGGTACAAAAGCCAGTAAGCAAAATCACAGGGTAGACAAAACTTGGTAGATGCCAGGCACATATTGATTGGATTTTCCTGGCTGATATCATGTAAGTTTGAGTTATTCTTTCTTTCTTCTGCACTTAGTTCTGTGAAATGTAGGAAAAGAGTAAGCATTGCATAAATTTTGTAGAAATGAACCAGCTATTTTATGTTCTTACAACCTAGGAACATCCCAGTAGGTGCCATAACTCACTCCTTGCTGATATTGCCATAGCACACATCCAAATAGTGCTAGTAAGATGATTAAGAAGCTGAAGAAGAAAGTTTTTGAGGGGAGGCAGGTCTGAACATCCTCACTGAGGCAGCAGGAAAATAATCAGTAATTGCTGACTCAGCTGTTTAACTAGGAAGGAGTGGGGAGTCTGGTTGGTGGCACTGTGTAGATAACATGGGCAGTTTTGCTGTATGGATGTCAGCTATCCCAAAATATTTTTGGACAGATGGTTCTTTATTACTGAACAGAACATCTGTCTGGAGGCTCATATACAATCTGTCTAGTCAGTGGAAATGTCACACCTGTATAAGATGTTTTTTTCCAGATATAATAATTCTATGGCTTTAACAATATTTAACGATGCTGCTGGCTTCCAGAAGCTGCTGGGCAACCTCTCAGCAGTCTAGACTGAACTAACTTCAGTGATAATAGAGCCAGACTGTTCTTAATGATGCCCAGCTACTGGTCAACAAAGAATGGGCATGAACAGGATCACCCAAAACTCTATTTAAATATAAACTTTTTGGTTTTTTATTGTAAGATGAGTGAAGTACAGAAAATGGTTGCCCAAAGAAATTGTGAAGAGAAAGAAACCCAACTGGAGAGACCTCCGATCAGCCTGCTCTAGGTGGCCCTCCTTGAAGCAGCAAACTGGACTCCAGCAAACTGAAGATCTTATCTCCAGAGCTGCCTTCCAGCCCCAGCCATCCTGTGATTCTGTAGTGTCCGTAATTTGGTTTTGTGCTTTTGCAAATTTGGCAACTCTTCATTCTCATAACAATTTCTACAGAAAATGGATTCAAACAGAATCAGCTTGTCTTGGGAAAGGCTGCTTATATTTCAGAAACTGGAATATTATCCAGTAAATCTTCAATAGCCAAAAAATTCAGTGAGAAGATTATGCAAAGCATAACTGGTGCCAAAGAACAAACATGTGCATGGTTATATTACAGTGCTGTAGCATCAGCTACTCAACTAGGAACAGCTGATATGATTTGTTTTTATTTTAATAAGATTTGGGATACACACAACAGAGCAAACCTTTACAAGTAGATGGCAATTAGTTCTGTAGATACCATGGAAAGTGGAAATTATGGGAGCAAGTTTTCTCATTTTAGGACTTTTATTCAAGGGTGTTTTGATACACACATTTAAAAGAAAAGTGCATAGAATCTTAGGAAAATAATTTTTTTCTTTTTTTATTCTAGTCAACACCAGTTACCTGTTACCAATGTCCTAGCAGACATTGCTATCATTATTAGTATTTTTAATTATTAATACTTACAATTAATCCACACAGAGTGATTCTTAACTAGTGTTAGAATAATTTCAGCAGAGTGAAAGATACTATGATACCATATATTTTTTCTACCAAAGAAATACAGTATACCTTTGGCCCCAGACAGTGTTAGACTGAGAGCTCATCAACTAATTTGTAGAGAGATAGTTTAGCTGTTAAAAGTTTCATTTATGTGGCCTTTTAAATATTGCCTTGCACATACATTTTGTAAATTTGCTACAAGGTCTTGAATGTGTCCAAAACATATTTAATACTGTAGGAAATTATACAAATGTAATGCTGGCACATAAGTAAAAAAGTAAAATACAATAAATAAATGGTCAACAGCAATGGGAAGATAAGTAAAGTTAAATAACAGTGTAGGGTCTGATTCATTCTCACTCGAGAAGTGATAAAAACTGAACTAAGTTAATAGTCAGTGTATGAAATAGAGAATAGTGAATAGTCAGTGTATGTTTGCTGAAAATTAGAAACCTAAAGTGTAGAATTACCTCCCATAGATAAATAATAAAAATGACAGCAGATTGATAAAATGCATTAACATGGCACAGAGACATGCCTGCAGGGCAACTTATGTCATCTTTTCCAAATTTTAGCTGTTGTTGATGAAAATTCATTTCGGATCTGGATGATCAGGGGTTTTGGACTGTCCATTTGAAATTATTTTCATCTTTGATGACTATTGCAAAATCATATCTGGCGTATTGTTGCTTTAAAGAAACACATTTTTTTTTTCTATTAATGAGGAACCCCTTTTTTCAAATGCATACGTTATGAAAAATCAACTCAACAGAAATATCACCAATATTCAGCTGTTGCATCAGCTTTTGAATGGTGTGCATGCCTACATAAATTTAAAAAACCCACAAAAATACACTAAAAAAAATCTACACATATGTGCGCATGCACACACATAAATTTGGATATATATATGTAAATACAAAATCCCAGATTAAATTCAATAGTGGCTTCTGATACAAATGGACTTTAAAGCTATTTCCAATGTTAATGAAATTACATAGTATTATTCCTTCTATAATTCTTCTCCTTTTGAGAATTATTGCTATTATTACTATCCCAAATCCAGAGATATACGCACTTTATACATTATTGCCATATCCAGTTGTCTAAGTCATATATTCGATAATATACTTACGTAATTTATATTCCATGTCACCATTTCATCCTATACTTACAGATACGGGTTTTCAGTTCTGCCATGTTTTTTTTTTAATTTTCTCTGCTAAGTAGGGAATATCTGGAGTGTATTTTCCAGTGCATATATAATTAAATATGGGTACCTCTCAGGAGCCAGAATCACTTCTGAAATGTACCACCAACTAACCCAAACTCAGTAGCAACATTTTTCTAATGTCACAGTTTAATTCTTGTATTTTCTGTCTTCATTAGAGCAACTCACTGGGAAACAGTTTTAGTACGTTTGAACAGTGGTAGGAAATAAGTATGTTGTATTATGTTCTAAATTATACTAAAAGTGTACATACTACATATTTGTATTCAAACTCTTTGTTAGTTTGATTAATGAAAATAATAAGGAAAATAAAGATTAATATGGGCCAATGACCATTCATAATGGTCACAGGATTTTTGCTCATGTGATGGAATTTCTCTCTATTTTTAGTTCAACACTAACTAGATAGTAAAAAAATGTAGTGTAGCAAATACAGAGGCATGTCTAGATTTCTGTCTCTCTTCAAGGATGGTAGGTATTTCCTCTATTGTCATGTTTAATAGTATTTTGATGCCCTTAGGAAACAAATACAATTCATACTACCCTATGCATGCATAGGATGAGAACAGTAAATTAAGAGCAGAAAAATAATTTTTCAAAATAAGACTTTGTTCTAACTGGCCTTCAGCATCAGTTTATACATAAAAAATCTAAAGACAATATTATTCCTATTATTACTGCTACATTACTATTAATAGAAAGTCCTCTTATTAATCTATTTTCTTCTAGACTCAGCTTGCTTTCCTGATCCATATGGGTTGTTACTAGGAGATAATGAGCTAACTGACATATAGTTTCAGTGTTTTTGTAAGATAAAGGATAATTCTTTTAGTAGTTTCTTATTTCAAAGAATATATAGATATCCACATACTTCTGAGATCAGGTTTTTTCATTAAGAGGAAGAATTAAGATTTGAGATGAAATTTTGATATTTTTCTCTGTTTTAGTTGGGAAACATTTACACTGTCAATAACAGCAACAAAAATCATGCCCATTATCAGTTTGGGTTATCACAGGGATTTCCACTAGTTTTGAAATTTTACATGTTGCTTATAATTGTTTATGTTATAAAATAACAGCAATATTTCAAACTGGTTTTGTCTTAAAGGCTTTAGAAAAACTTTTTTAAACTGTTTCAAACAAATTTTTAATTTTAAATTTTTTCCTCCATAAAAATACATTTTGGAAAGGTGAAACAAACTGAAATCGGTGAATTCTTAAAGGAAGATTAGATTTTGGTGAATCTGTATGTTCCAAACAAAAAAAACAAAAAAACAACAACAAAAAAAAAAAAAAAAAAAAAAAAAAAACCACAAAAAACCAAACAAACAAAACAAACCAACCAACCAACCAAACAAACAAACCCAAAACCACAACCAGTTCTTAACTAGTCAAAAATACCATTCCAACAACTTCCCACTAAACCTGTTAAAGGTCTGCCATTCATGTTTTATATCAACATTCACTGTGACCAGTGCTGCAGTGAAATTCCTTGCCATAATTTTTACATTTCTCCTTAACAAAGAATGACGTTTTTTTTTTTTTCCCTTGGTCTTCAAAGCCTAGGTAAATCCTAGAATTTGTGCTGAATTAAAAACTTGTTATCTGGAAATCTCAATGGTTAAATTATCAATAAAGTAGTCAGAGGTCCAAAAATAATCTTTCATTTGCTAGGGAGCTGAGCTGTAAAGCCTCATTAGGTTCTCTCTACAGTTTTCATTTAAAAATAATAATCTCAGAAGTGAGAGCAGTAGTCTGTGAGGATGTAACTGAACAGATTTCCACATCAAAGTGTCACCAGTTAAGAGACTTCATCTGAAGTATTTATAGTGCAAGATATGCAATCTCTTTCAAGTCACATGGCACTACTCTTGCTACTAGCTAAAGCCTTATTGCAGAAATAGTCTTTCTGAGATTAATTTATCAATATAGATTTTATATTAATATATCAATATTTTATATTGAATTTATCAATACAGGTACCTGGCTCATACTTTTATAGATTAAGGCTACCATGGCCCCTTGATTCAGATGAGTTGCTCAAACTACTTGGTTTACAGATACTTCCTTGTAAACTGTAAAATGATGAACTAATAAAATGCAGAGAAAAGAAGCAAATCTTTCAGGTTAACAGACTGTTTCAAGAGGAGTGGGTGATATTGATCATGGTGAAACTGAAGATAAATGTTAGATGCCAATAGGTTCAAAATGAGTGGTAAATAAAGGAATTTTTGAATGATAGGAGATACTTTTTAAGTACAGAATATGACAGAGATGGTAGATATAAAGAGGTCAAAATCTCACCAAATTTAAAGACAATAATGACAAGGTCCAGTACTGGAACTGGACTGAGGTTACTTACAGGAAGGGGGTTTGGGTATGGTGTGTTCATTTATCAGAACATTTCAGACAGTGAGTCATTGGGAGCTCTGAGAAGCAGCTTCATCAGCAAAATCCTGTACTGCATTGCTGCTGGGAAGGATGCATTAATGACACTGATAAAGTTGAGAAACTGACAGTGTAAAGATTACTTTAGAGTAAAAAGTACTCTGAAGAAAGTAGGTCACATAGAAGTTGCTCACATCCAAATCATATGGCCACTCTCATCCTTAATTTTAAATTATGTTGTCTGTAATGGGGCAGTTGAGTTTAGCATTTTTTTCTTTTGATAACCTGAGAGGAATGCTTGATTCTTTTTCAACACAGTAATGAATTCTGCTACAGCAAATATACTGTAGTTGATAAAAGCAAACTATTTGACAAACTGTCAGAGATGCATATACAGAATGACAGCTACCCCCTTTAGTGTTGTTGGAATAACAGACTTGAAAATTAAAATCAACTATAAGTAACTTTTACAAATGTTGGGATGCAGAGTAGGCAATCATTCCTAGGATGTTCAAGGCTCAGACTTTACTCTCCATTCTCTCTAACTTGAAGAAAAACCTCCTACTTAGCAGTCTACTGGCAATAATGCACAAAGGATTGTAATGGAAGCACAGGAGGAATATGAAGTGTGACATGAGAAGTTCAGCCCCGGATAATGTGACTCCTCAGGAATATGTCAGTGAAAATTGTGTCATATCGAACCCTTAGTCTTTGCTAGCTTCCTTCTTTTTTGAAGTGCAGACAAGGAGAAAACACAGTTAAAGGAAGAAACATTTACTTTTTGTGTCCTCATCTCTGGCATCAGTGAATGTGAGAAGATCTGCTTCCAACCTCATGAACCAAGGTACTAAGGAAAGAAGTGAAGCATAGGCCTCATGTCACTGTAGAAACCCCCGTGCAATGGTTTCTCTGAATATCACTCCAGGAATTCTAAAACTTAACTGAAAGCTGGCAGACTTTTTACAGGCTCTTAAACCTTCTATTACACTCTACTCTGGAATAGCCTACTTGGGAAAGTAATAGAAGATGAAAGTGCTGGAAAGCAGTAGGAAATCTCTTCCAGTGGCTGAACAGGCTCGAATCTATTTCTCAGATGTTACCTCAAAAGACCTTACAAAATCAGGACAAAGTAACATTGTATCTCCTTCCTGTATAGATCCTAGATCAGGCTTTTCTTTGATTTCAGTGACACAGTTCTACAGTTAAAGACCTCTCTCAGGACACTTAGGAAGAATTTTGGGCTTATCCCTTAATACTGTGTTTAGGAAAGTGACTCTTATGAAGGAACAAATGCATAAGAGGAATGTATCACAGGTTTTCACAGTTTATTTTAACCTGTTTTCTTTGACATAAGTGTAGAGGCTTATGAGACATACAATGTTATTCCATAGTCAGAAAACCTGAACTATGCAAAGATATATCCAAAGCTCCTCTATCAGGATAACTCTCACAATGTCTGGGAGTTGTTTCTTTCTTTTTCTATCAATATTACCTATCAATGGTGCAGGACCTCCAAATTTATTATAATTTGGTTGTAAAAGAGGCAAATTCTGAAAGCATTTGAACCTCACAAATCATATAATTTCACAGGTGTTACTTCAGGTTTTCACTAGTCTAGAGCAGAATCTGGCCAAGCCTATTAAAAGACTTGACAGTTGATGATACAATGAGATATGCCCCAAGACACTGAGCAAAAAGTCACCATAACAGATGCATAGCAGAAAATCAATTCCATTGTACTAGAAAAAGAAAAAGCAGCTTCCTTAGTTTCAGAGGAAATTTTCTGTCATTGTGGAAAGTGATTCGAAAACAAAAGGTGGTGATCCTACATGTTCAGATAGGAAATTTCTGTCCTTTTCTCAGAAAAAATCACTAGTTATTCAATCACTATTTTTTCATGCTCTGTTTAGCTATTTTAAGGTGATGTTCTACTGGGATGGTGATGGGTATTCTTGCTTTAATTGACCACAGCAGTACAGTAAATAAAAAGTAGATCAAATTTCAGCAACATGAGCTGAAATGGAAGAAATAAAAATAATATGGAATAATAGAGCAGAAACATAGGGAGTGATATTTAATTAATTACCAGCATTAGTCAATTAAAACTGTACTTCAAGATCACCTCAAATAAGGCCATTTCTATAGATATGTACAATCCACCTCTGTACAGCCCATCCTAATAATTGATTTTGCCTCCTTGAAATGTCAACAGTAATTGCAGGATTGTTGCAAATGTTTAACCTACAGGAAGAAGATTAAAATGGTGTAAATTACCTGAGACTCATGGGTAGCAGAAGATATGTGCAAGAGAAAGAACAGAAACAGGAGAAACTATAAGCAGGAAACCAATTCATGCGCCCAGCTTCAGCTGTTTCGGAAGTTCTTGTCTACCTGATCCCACACAAGAGGAACTCTTCCATGGCCCTTCTGCCCAGAGTCATCATAAACAAAATCTTTTTGTGATTCACCTAGATCTAAGTCTGGAAAGGATGATTCCCACTGCTAACAAACCACAATATTAAAAAACAGTCTTTCTGTGGCAGTTCTTAAGTGAATTTGTCTATAATTTGCTGAGAATATGTCCTAGATAGTCCTACTCCCAAACAGAAGGGTTGTCATGCTTTGGAGATATCTGATGAGTACATCACAGATATACAAATACAAAGGAAATATTATTCATACCAGTATACAACTGACAAATTGACTTCAATTAGATAATTTGTAGTAATTTGGTTTATGCTTCACTAATAGCTTTCCTAATTGCAGACAAGCAACAGGCCTGTCATTCAGCACATTTACTGAAAATTCACTGAGAACTGAAAACATATTTGCAAGATTTGTCTTGGGGATGAAATGAGCAGAAGCTGATATTGGTTGTTTTTGGTTTTTTTTTTTTTTTTTTTTTTGTCTGTGATTGAAACCAGTAAAGCTATAAATCCAAATCCTGATCATAAAGTCAAATAATTCAAACTAGTAAATAACACACACACAGAAATATGATTTGTTCCTAGCTCAGCAAAAATAGTGTTAAATTCTCACAAAAGTCTTGTACAGACTTCTGTTTTTATGATTGCTAAGGGGGAAGCACAATACAAATTATTTAGGGGCTCCATCTGGACAAGTGCAAGACCTTTCACTGAGTTTACTGATGGTGGAAATTGCAGGGAAGAAAATGAATGGGAAAATAGACAGGTACTCCTTAAACAGCATCAGTATCTCTTGGATTCTGCTGAGCAGCTACCAGTATCATCACACAAGAAAGCACACTTTCCCTCTAACAGACCTTGCTTTGGTAAATACTGCAGCAGTGTCATGAGCTATGATTTCTGCTGGTATGTTTTCAGATTGCTTTGTATTTCATCTTGAATAGAAAAGTTTGGTAACCCAGCTTTCCTACAAATTATTGTCAACATAAAGTGGACTCAGACTACATCTCTATATTATGCTTATCACGTGGCTTACTACCACTAAAAGCATTACTCCCATCCCACCTCATCCCATCCCTTCCTCCTTTTTTGCTCTCTTACTCCTCATATCCATTCCAGGTGATACTGTCTCTTGAGACAGCTAAAGGTCTGACTGAACTCTTCTGCAGAAGAAGTAGCATAACCTGTCTCAGCAGAAGACTACACTGTATTTTTCTATATTATTTTTCTGCTAAATTTGTGAGAAGCCATGGAGAGGATGAGTGTGTACTAGAGCAATCATGAGTGGCCACAGCACATGACAGAGATGGGCATAAAATTTATGGGGAGAAGGATAGAGAGACAAGAAAGCCATGGACATGAGGGGATGCATTCACCAGTGCTGAGAGAGTTGGTAGACTTCATAATGGGGCTGCTCATGATTATCTTTGAAGGGTTGTGAAGATCAGGAGCAGTGCCTGAGAACTGGAAGAAAGAAAATGTCACTTTAGTCTTTAAAAAGTGCAAGGAGGACCCAGGGAACGATAGTCTCAACTTCCCTGGAGGGGTGATGGAGTCCCTCATTATGGACCTGTCCTCCATTATGAAGAATTCACAAGACAAGAAGGTGATCACGAGTAACCAGCATTAAAGGTAAATCATGTCTGACCAACCTGATTGCCTTGTGTGATGAAATGACTACCTGGATGAATGTGGGGAGAGCAGTGGATATTGTCTACCTTCACTTCAGCAAGGCTTTTGATACTGCCTCCATCACAATGTCTTTATAGGAAAACAGGAAGAGTGGACTGGATGAGAGGGCAGTGAGATGAATAGAGAGCTGGCTCAGTGGCAATCCCAGAGCATTACAATCAGTGGCACAGGATCTAGTTGGAGGCCTGTCACTAGTGCTCTACTCCAGGGGTCAATACAAGGTCCAGTATTGTTTAACTTTTGAGTAATGTCTTGGAGGAAGGACAGATGCCTCCTCAGCAGATTCGCTGATGACATAAAGCTGGGAGGAATGGCCAATACCCCAGAGAGCTCTGCAGCCCTTCAGAGGGACCTTGTCAGGCTGGAGAGATGGGCAGAGAAAAACACTCCAAAATTCAGCACAGGAAAATCCAGGTTCCTGCACCTGAGAAGGAATGATCCCATGCACCTGTACAGGCCAGGGGCTGACCTGCTGGGAAGCAGCTTGGTGGAGAAGGACCTGGGGCTCCTGATGTGCATGAGCCAGCAGTGTGTCCTTGTGGCCAAGAAGAACAATGGTAACCTGGGATGCATCAGGAAGAGCATTGCCAGCAGGGAGAGGGAGGTGATTCTGCCCCTCTACTCAGCCCCGGTGAGGCACATCTGGAATGCTGTGCCAAGTTCTGTGCTCTTCAGTACAACAGAGACATGGAACTCCTGGAGTGGGTCTAGTGCAGAGCAATAATATCAAGGGATTGGAGTAGCTCTCTTATAAGAGAGTTCGGCCTGTTCAGCCTGGAGAACAGACAAGTGAGAGAGGACCTCATCAGTGTCTGTCAGTGTCTGCAGGGAGGGGTCAGAGGAGGGACCAGGCTCTGCTCAGTGGTGATGAACAGCGAGACAAGAGGCAATGGGCAGAAACTGATGCATAGGAAGTTTCACCTGAACATGGGGAAGAAATTCTTTACTGCGTGGGTAACAATGGACTGGAACAGATGGCCTAAAAATATTGTGGAGTTACCCATACTGGGGATTTTCAAGAACCATCTGGACACAGTCCTGTGTGCTGTGTGCTCTGGGATGGCCCTGCCTGAGCAGAGAGGTTGGACCTCTTCAACCTGACTCATTCTGACTGTGGACCCCTCCAACCTGACTCATTCTGTGATTCTGTGAAGAGGAGATAACCTACTGCTTGACATGACAGTGGCCTATCACATCAGCTTTCCACATCTTGGCATGGCAACTTGGAAATTTGTCTGAAAACCTTACTTTGGAAATCACCCTTTTTTTCTCTTCTGACCATCCGCCATTTTTACCTGTGTTTACCCTCTCATCCTGGTCCCTTTCCAGGATATGCTTGTTCTCTCATTTCCTCACATCTCTCTTCCAGCATTTCAGCTCTCACATTGGTTCTTGTTTCCCTTGCCACATCCTATTTCTCATTTTCCCCTAATTTTTTAAATTTGCTTTAAAAAAAAATTAGAAAATTCCCAACAATCAGTAATCATTTATCTGCTGCATATAAGTAAATACACCCTCTGTAATGTGTAGATGCCTCAAATCAAACTTTCTTACTGACAAGTTACATGACAATAGAAATGACAGCTGTATGTTAAATTCTAATACTTGAGATTTCAGACTGTGTTGACCTTTCTCTCACCCACTCTTTTAAGATATATGTCTCACTTCATCCAATTCCTAACGAAATGTTTTTAGAAGATGCTTTTGAAAGAATTAGAGCTGCCCATGCACCTTAGCAACCAACAAGACACTAATCTAATCTAAGCACAAATCTCTGACATGTCCCATGTAGCAAAAATCATCACTGAGTGCTTATGAGTGTGAAGCAGTTCTTGATGAAACCAACACAGCTCAGCCTTCAGCACCGACTCATCACAACAGATGAGGAATCTCAATTTCCGCACTGCAAGCGCTCCTCTCAGCAGGAGGGTTTTCAGCATCACTGGAGACATAAAGCTCTCCCAAATCCTGCACAAAGGAACAACAGGATGTAGGAACCAGTCCTGCTTCAGTATCCAGCAAAGACAAACAGGATAATTTTACACACACTTTGACAGGTGTTGGGAGTGAAATACACACGTGTCTGTACTGTCAGATGCATGGTGATCCTGAGTGGTATGGAGAATCACCACAGGGAAGGGAGTGAGTGATATGGAAGAATTAGCACAGAGAAAGGAGTGAGCAATACTGAGAGGAGAAGCCAGCAACCAAGCTGGGAGCTAATCTGGGGCTGCTCTGTTTCTAGGTCATTTTACTGAGGGAGTCAAATGCTACCTTTTACTGGAGATAGACTGTGGGATGCTGTTCCAGCACAGTGATAGCTGAGTCTTCAAAATGAGGTTCCTTCAGATTAGATATTTCCTCTATTTCCTTAGAAAGGGGAGAAAGCAGCCAGATGTATCACTAAAGTCAGTATTCCAATAGCACAACTAACTAATCACACTTTCTATTTTTCACATTTGACAGCCTTGATTGTGTATAGTATTTCCTATTTTCTGAAGTGTTAGAGGGCCTCAAATTGCATTTCCTGAAACTGGATCATGACTTCTGAAACTTGAAGACAAACTGTTGGAAGTTCTGATTAAATATTGATTCTTGCATTCACTGTTTAGAGCACAGAACAAACAGATCTCCTTGTCATAGGAGATATTTTGCAGCTAGTATATTTGACTGGATTCAGTTGTTGCCCAAAAGTATGTTATATATTTTGCTAATTATGCTGCAACTATGTGGAGTTAAATAACTCTTATTTATGACTAAATACCTCTCTTATTTATGGCTATTTTCATTTTGGTTATCTGGATCTTTTGAAGTGTACACTTTCTGATCTCACTGCCAAAACTATACTCTGAGCCCTTTGTACTAGCACAGTGAGCAGATTTTTTCTTTCCAACTGTGCTTGAAGGATATTAAATCCACTACCTTTTTTTTTCCCTCATATTTTCATAAGCTTCTTTTAAATTATAGAAATTTTTTTTGCTGTTACCATAGGATCTTCTCAGCTCCTAATTACTCCACTTAACAAGCTGTCAGGTGACTACTCAAGCAGCAAAAGGAATTGTGTCTATAGAATTGTGAATTATTTATTGCTTATAGGTAGCTGAAAATTAGCCTAACCAGCCCTATGAAAAAGAAAAATAAAAACTGACTTCTTAATTAGTTGAAGTGCTTGGCAGCACTAAACAAAAAGTTTCCAGGCACTATGAAGGCAAAAGTGCAGAGGTGCTGTTCCTGATCTTACTTGCCTGCTTTGAGAATTCAGATATCTGCTTGCTACCTGCCTTCCCTAACCCTGTGATGCCTGCACCATCAACAGCTTTTTGTACCCAGTCTGTTCTGATAGGAAGTGTGATATTTCAGTTTCTGTGTACTGATACCATCCTTGAGGAGGGAGACTCTCAATAGAAGGAGGAAATGAGAACAATGGGCATGCAGCTTCCAGCCTGGGAGTACAGAATCATCTCCACATGACTGCAGGTTCTTTATATGACAGAACACTTACTGACTTCACAGTGGTGTTCTCACCTTCTTCAGAGATCCTACCAGACCTGTTAGTGGAATCCAACAAACCTTGCCTTTTGAGCAAACATTTTTTATTCCCTATTCACTGCTGCATAATATTTTTGTTTATTTTTCAAAAAAAGGATGTCACTGTGGACTCCTAAGCAAGTATGATAAAGTGTACTACTCATGTGATGCTCTTTTTAAAGTAGTACATCAGAAAGGCAAATTTAGCTCCCTCTTCAGCCTAACAAATCCACATCTACTATAAAGAATCTTTAAATGCAAACTTCAAGACTTCTGTTTAATTTGGCCAGTGAACAGCAGCAAATGCAGCCTTTTGGAAGTAGTGCAAGCACAAAGCAGTAAAGATGCAAGGGCTCATTCAGACTGAAATGTTTTGACCAGTTATATTAATCCAATGACTAATATACTTAAATAATATGGAGTTAACACTATTCTCTGATGCATGACTAGTTACTCTCTAGTTACTATCAACTACATTTTCTTTTCTTTTTTCATCCCTTTGTCAGACTGGCAACCATTCACACAAATTTGGCAAATGTTAGAAACCAATTCTCCCTATGAACTTGACCAGCCTATCTTTTGAAGAAAGGCCAATTCACTTCCCACCTGGTGGCTTGGACTCACACCCATATATTGTTTAGGTGAGAATTGAGGGTCATAGGGGAAAAAGGCTAGAAGCAGCAGGGAAAGAGGGAGGAAAAGGAGTTTCTGCTGGCTCTCTTGCCTTAACACTTGGTACTACTCCATATATCTGGAGTCATCACTTTTTAATTTCTTGCTTTACATTGCCTTGGCTTCAAAAAGACCCAAAAACATAAATGGAAAGTGGTTTCCAATTAGAAAAACTGACAAAATGGTGAACAAAATGCATTTTTCTGGACAAAAGTTGTGTGCTGGTCTTTAGTAGATCAGCAAAAAGATAGAAAAATAATTACACTTAACACAATTCCATTTTAAAAGCTGAGGACTGTCACTATTAGAAATTATTGCATTCTGTAGAGCATATGAGGCTTAATAGCACTTTAGAGGCCACCAGATCATCTCCCATTAGGCATTCTTCAAAATGTGGAAAAGAGTATTAGTTTATCTAGACTGTACTGTAAGTATTGAACACAACATAGCTCTTACCTCAATTACTTCCCTTGTCACAACATTCCATTATATATGTTATTCAAGTATTTTAAATAAATTGGAAATTTTTATTTTTTGAAATAAAGCTCACATACACTTTTGTCATGACTTTCTAGGCTACATATTCAGTTTTATCTCCTCTGACTCAAACAAAGTCGAGTTCTACTTATCCCCTTCAAGAGTGAAAGTGGATGAAAGTGTCGAATTAAGTAACAATTTTCAGTAGATATTAAGGGTATGGGAGGACACGAGAAGTTATGGACTGTAACCTTGACTTGCATAGTTCATTTTAAGAAGTACTGTCAGCTCTTTATTCTGATAAGATTCATCTGTGAAAGACCCAGAATGACAGTAGTAGATAACAAATTTAATGGAACAATATGTATAGCTGATTTAGAATGAACTGTAATGGATCATCACAAAGAAATGCCTAACTGGTTTGTGTTCTCTCTGACAAATATTCCCACAAGTGTAATCGTATTAGGGAAGGTTGGCATTAATTTTAAAAGAAAACCATGTTTTATGCTCTAAATGGCATAGCTGACAGCATTATTGCATGATTTTCATAACACTTTCATTTGAATGACAATCTCTGCTCTGAATTAGCAATACCCAGAAATGATACATCTAGAGAACCAGATGAAAATTTCTCTGTACCATTTTAGAAATGTATCTATAAAATTAAAATAATATAGAATTGTGCAAAACTTAATATTCAAAATTATGAGCAATGGCTGAGGAACAGTCTTCCTGGAAGGCACTGGAGTATGCTGGAAAATGGGAATCCCAGAATCACTGGTGCAAATCATGAAACACAGAAAGAGGGTAAGCAATCCAGCATTTTGTCATGTCTCCCCAGCACCTTCTACCATTGTCCATGAACTTCAGACCCCACTTAGAATGAAATTGTCTTGTAATCTTTATTTTTTCTCTGCATATTTAAGCCAGCATTCTTCTCTGCAGTGATAGTTTAAGACCAACTGTGATTTTCATTTAATTATTCAGGTTTTTTTTTGCAACAGGGTTTAAGTAAATCACTCAATGGACTATAGATTTCAGCAGGAGAAATCATTTCACTCCCCACATCTAATTGCTTCGGTACCAGAGGGTCTGCCAAACTTTCCTATGACTGAAGTCCCAGTATAGTGAAACATTCCCAAGCCCCTGACTATCTCTTATGCTTGATACCTGTATACTCAAGAAACAAACCAACTACACCTGTAATAAGGTCTTATGACATAAAGGAAATTAAACCCCCAAGATGCATGTAATACACTTATGCAGGAGGTGATGGCTTAGAACTCCAGGAGGAAAGAGCAGAGGATGAGGCTTCAGTGCAGACTTTGTAGACTTCAGCAATTGATACTGGCAAGCTTGTACCTGCGTATTACACATTCAAAATTCAGTTTCAAATGCATGCAGTTTGATATTGCAAAACTGCACAGCACACAAGAGATGTCATTGCCTGTATTTTGCCCTTACTAGAAGAGGAATAAACCAGTTCAAACACTGAAAGAATCTACTGATTCTACCAGTGCCTATAAAGGCATCTCTGACTGGTTTACTGTGTGAAATGGGCATTGGTCTAGCCCTAGACTGCCATTTCATAATGCATCCAGGCCAATCAGAGGATAAGCAGCAGAATACATTAGTCTTGTGACAAACATCATGACAGAAGCAAAATACACACATGACAAAACTATATTTGCAAAAAAAAAATAATCTACAGCAATCAAATAAAATAAACCAAAAAAATTAGAATTTTCTACAACTGATCTGTCATAACCACCCAAATTAGAAATAACACTACTTTTAAACAGTACTGTGAAATACACTCCATCATACATTATTAAAAATAATTTGATTTCCATCACATAAGTAAGAAGTAATGTACTTACAAAGGCACTCCCATGAATAATAAAAAACACAAGGATATTTTTATGGGATTAAATTGAAATAAAGGATGATCTTATGCAATTCATAGAAAAGTTTACAGAAAACTGCATATTCTATGACATAGGAAAGTTATTAATATTTCTTCTAGTTTAGACCACCATTAACTACAAGAGCAGATGAAAGGTTCAAGAGCTTTTATGTGAGATTTTGAACGTCAAAAGTTTAAATTGCACAGTAAACTGAAGACATTTTTAATGACATTTGAAAAGGGTTGCTACTAGCTTATACCATGAGCCACAAAAGCAACACAAAAATTATTCCAAATTAATTTGCACTTTAAAAGCCCAGCAAAGATTTAAGGAAAAAAACCTTCATTTTTAGAACCAAAAGTGTGCAAATTAATTTAAAAATTAAATGTTTTAGCATATCTCCTGGATAAAGTTATGTGTTTCATGGACAGATGGGTAAACTCAGCCACAAAGGAGTTCAGTAACATGTTTTAAAACACATAGGAAATTACTGGTAGAATTCAGGACTGAATTTCAAAGTACTGTTCCCTAGTGACCTGCTCTCTCCCTTGTACCATAGTTTTTAATCAGAATCTGTCCACTCCCAAACTGTTATTAATGAGTTAATCATCAATTTCTGCTGCTTAATTCATTAAAAAAATCTACAGGAAAAAAAAAATGTTGTAATAGGAAAATTTTGGAAGAGCACAGCTAAGTAGGCAGCTTCCACTGCCTGAGGAAGGCTGAGGAGGAATAAAAAATAACTATGGAGGAAAAGAATTAGGGAACTGGTAGTGATTCCATCTATTTAAATACACAGAAGGAAGAGATCTCTTGATTGCAGCACATCCAGGGGCTACTGAATAATTACAAGTGAACTTACATTGACTTCTTCAAAAACCTTCTGAAAATTTCCTTTGGGAAAAAATCTGTACGCAGGAGGTTTCTTTTTCTTTCAAGCACAAGTACCCATAATCCACATGACACCATTCTGTGTTATGAAATAACTGAAGAAAAACAGATCCCTGTCTTATCAGAAGTACTCATCACTGGCATTTCAGCTAGGCTAATGCAACAGTGTGACAGACTATATGTAAGAATCTGGGACATTAAAAGCCCTCATCCTTTGAGCAACTAATTTTTCAATTATTCTCTCCATTTTGAGCCCATTTGAATGATCATTTTTTGTTTAGTTTCAGCAAATACTGTATTTGTAAAAATGATGCTTGATTCCAAGTTCTGGAGGAACTAGTGCATTTATAATGATCAAATGTTGCATGTATTTACACATGGAACAGCATCTTGTATTCGATGGGATTGCACAGGATGTGAATGAGTGGGGAATTTGTTGTGTTATGACTTCGCCTCATCTCAGGAAGAACAGATTTAATTTCTGTGAGCATGAACACTTTTAAATTTAACTTTTCTTCTTCCTTTTTCTTGCCTTCAGCTCCCAACACCATCTGGAGAAAGGGATGGAAGCCCCTGGCAACTCCTTACTGAAGACAGAGGGTGACTAGAGGCTATGCAAGAAGGGAAAATGCTGCATTGAATTAAAAATGCATCTTCTTATGCAACAGGGAGATCTTGTTCAAGAGCTGGCATACGTAGAATTAACTAAGGAACATTCAAAATATCACCATTTTTCATTCCCAGTGCAAGGCATGTATTTTGACCTTGTCATTTCCAGTGTAAGCACGTGTCAATATCTATGTATGAAAATTCAGAAACATAATGCTCCACTGCACACACTTCTTCCCCTGGGGAGACAGTGAGCGAACAAACACATGCCAGATGGTAGTTGCATTGCTCAGTGCACTACTGGAAGGCACTCAGTTATTGCAGAGACAAACACAACACACAATAAAAGCAGAAGATCTCTACAGAGCAGCCCGTTTTTGGTGCTGTGTGTTCATACACCCCTCAGCAGAATGGATTTCTGGTCCACAGCAAGGTCCATGCATATATGCAAACAAAGGACAGTAGCATATCCTAGATTTTACATGGTGAATATAATGGCTAACAGGTGGAGAAAAAAGCACCTTGAATAAGAAAAAAGCTCTTGATTAAATTCAGTCATTTAATCCTATTACAAAATAATGCTAGGGAGAAGATCACAAACATACAAATAAATATCCTAACACTTCTTAGAAGTTAAAAATACTATCAGGTTCAAAGGCTGATACTGCCAGCCCTTGATTTATGGAATTTCAAATGAAACCTGTCAATCTGGGTACCACTTTCTCAATCCAGTCATAAGTATTAATCATCTCTTTTTTTAAGGGAGACTTTGTAACATTTAAAACAGTTGAAAATTTCCACTGCAGAGGGTACTTTCCACTGCAGTAGGAAAATTTACTTTGAGAATTGTGCTGAAGACCAATGGGTTTGCCATCATTTAAAAATCAGCAGTAGAAAATAGTCAGGCAGTAACATTATTTAAATTCATGCTATGCAATTTCACTCAAATTTTGTAGGATAGCTTGAAGGGAGGGAAAAACAGTATTTCCCTTCTGTTGCTTGCTCTCCTTGAAAGATTTTGCCAAGGTAAGGTGACTTAAAAGAGCCACTCAAAATAGCTAAGATTTTGCACTTAAAATAGCTGTAGAGACCACTGCAGAAGCAGGAAGACCAGAATAAGCCAGTAAGGCTGTGAGGTACATGCCCCAGTTCAAGTGCCAGGTGGGTACTTAGGTTTCAGGAATCATGGCAGGTTCTGGATCAACAAGGACATTATTCTTAACAGTACTTAACTTTAAAATGTGCAATTATTTATTTTCCCTTAGAAAATCCACACAAATATGAGCAAATTATGTCAAAAGAGTGACAATTTGCTTTGCTGTGACAGTTGAACTCTTTTTGCTTTTGCACAACAGCAGAAACAAATTGTCAGTAAAGGGAGGTATGTTTGGATGGACAATAGTGAAAGGGGAATTTCTTTACTTCTGGGAATCTGATTTTTTTGTCTAAATAGTAGTCTTGTTCTAACCACGTAATTATTATTAGTTATTTTTGGACCACCCTCACAGCTGATACAAAAAGAGTTTGTTATTCAGAACTTTACACATCAACTAATTATAAATTAGTTATACATTAAGCTTACAGTGACTTGAAAGACCAGAAAACCAATAGGTGTACTTGTAATTAGAAATTGTTTCCATAAAGGAGGTTGAGTCTTGGACAGCACTAATGAGTGGATGAGCTGAGCAAATTTATAAGAGGACAGGTGCATCCACAGATGTCTATCAGTTATTTCTCTGCACCTGTGTATTTTCTCTGCAACCTGTGTATGGGATAAAGCACCTTCAAAACTCAAGTTCAGAGGCCTGGACTTAGTACTTATGTATTAATACTTAAGTATTTCCTCCATCTTTAGAATGCATGTATACATTTAAAAGACATAGAGAATAAAAATCAGCATATTAAAAATATATTTTATTATTATTATCATTATGAAATGTATATTATAAAGTTGTATATTATTAAAAAGTGTAGCCATTGGCCCATGAAGCACTGTTTCACTTTTCTGCACAATAGTGCAACAATTGTTGCACTTCTATCCTTATTTTACTAGCATAAAATAGGGCATAGTGCAAGGCATGCAGAGGGCTTTTGTCATGCTGATGTTCCTCTCATTCATTTTTTTGGGCATCCATGCATTTCTGTTTGTCATGCCGTAATGGCTTTGGCTGACATATTCACTGACAATGTGGATATTCCATATGCAATTTCATGAATTCTACAACAAATAACTACGTAACCTATTTTTAATGTGTCCGTGAAGTACAGGCCATTGAAATGAATCAAAATACACAATATCAGAAATGGAGAAGGAAGAAAGTCAGATGAGGGAGAATTAAAATAGCTTTTTTTTTTTTTTTCCTATTTTTAAGTCTCATTCAGGTAATAGGGAATCAAACAAGAGTCATAAACTCTATAAGAGTCATAATTTTGGCTATAAAAATAATGTTTTTTCATGTTTACATCTCACATATATTGTCAAGTCTTGTTGAATCAAGTTGTCTTTTATTTTCTATGTTTTTTCTTCTACTTTCTCATCTGTAACTGCACAAAAAGCTCACTGAAGAATAATTGCAAAAACAGTTCACTGAATTTCCCAAAGTTTCTACTCTTCTTTTCCCCAAATAAATGAACCATTGAACTCCTGACACTGCATAGTTTATAAAACAACAACAGCAAGCCCAGTCAGTTTTGTTACAAAGGAGAATATCACTGACCTGAGAGATGGATTTTTTTTTTCAAGTACCATACTAGCTTATGTCACTATCAGCAAGGTAACTGGGAGTTCAAATTTTAAAAATGCACCAGAATTTATTTCTCAGCAATGCACTTCAAAAGAATTGGTTTATAATGAGCTCCATAGTAGTCTGGAGATGAAAGATGATGACTTATTAGAAGAGATTGTTTATCTGAACACTACAGCAAACAAGTATTTGATGGAAGTGTCGGCTCAGTATTCAGTGATTTACTTTCTTCTCTGGCATGTCAGGGAAAGAGAAGACTATCTACAGGTTTTGAAGCTTTGACAACATGTTGGCTGCTTAGCAGCCTATTGGAGAGTTAGAGATAGAGATTAAAGCTTATTTTTAAAATTCATGGCTAGCAATGTATAGAGAGAATGTCTTTGAAATGGCAGACACACACATTTCAGAGAACTGTTTCTCTGCTTACCCACCTATCTGTTAGAGTCAATGACAGAATGAGGAAGTTTTATGCAAACATTAGTCAATATTTCCCCCAGAATTTAATAAAACAATCCTTGCTATTTCACTCTGAGAATTTCCCCTTTTTATTATAATAAATAGAGATAAACTTCTATGAGATTCATTTGAAAATGAGTATTTGAAAAAATATTTACTGTTGATGTCTTCATTCAACCCTTTAACTCAATATAGCAAGATTTTACTAAAAGCTCAGGAAAAAATAGTATGTCTGCTTCACATGAAATCTACACAGAGGAAAGGTTTTGTTTTTTTTTTTAGTTCTGCTGCATACAGAGGGAACTCTACTTCCTGGTGATCAACTTTGCCTTGCTGCCAATACCCAAACTGAGAAATTATGGGGCCATGGATAATTTGAGTCAGTTGCTCACCAGCATCAGTAGGGAGTATCTCCATCCTTACTGTACACTGTCTTTGGCAAGTGTCTGGCACAGGAATTTCACTAAGGTATAAAAGTAAGTATTTATCCTGTGTACAAGAAATTAGCCATATGTAGCCAAAGCCTGCCTCTGTAGCACCCAGTCTGTCTTGCTGACTACACTAGCCCAGGGAAGGATGAAAACACAAGCCTGTCAGGTAAAGGAGGTCAAACACATGGAAAAGTGGCCTATGACTCCACTGGAAAATATCTAGGAATTCACCAAGGAAAGGCTGTGCACCATGGCTGTGGCAGTGTCAGGTCCAACAGCTGCATTTTCACCCTGCACTCACAGGACCAGAAAAATCAAGTCTGGAAAAGCACTCAGCAGTCATCTGAGCTATGCTATGCCCAGAGGCAGAAGTGCCTGTGCACAGGCTTCTCCCACTGCTCACACACTTCATTACTTCTAGGGGTGCTGGTACTTTAATATTGGTTCTTCTTCATAGTTGGAGCTTTCTCCTCTGTGTTTGTACAGATTGTCACATTCTAGAACTGAGACATTTTTGTGAAACCTTATTGCTTTTTAGAAAGATTTAATATATTAATCAATGTAGATGAAAATGTAGGTATCTTGTGAGTTTTCTCAAAGGGAAGATTATTTCCCTCACCTTAATTCAGAAATAGTGCTTTTATATTTTTATGTAAATTAGCTGAGTGAAATTGGGTTGTAGAAAGATTATTCCTTATGCTGATCAAATATGATTTTTTTTCTGTGTTCCATTGAATTATTTTATTCAGTGATGCACACGGAAAAAAAAAGCTTTTTAAAAAGTTAAATAAAAATGTGGAAATGATGCTTAATATGGGGCAGAAAATTAAATGCATATGAAATTAAATGTTTCATGCGAATATAAAACATAATGACAGAAGATCTTCAAATTCCCTGAACTATCTGTCTTGCTGACTGACTACACTGAGGCAGAACTACCCCAAGGAAGGATGAAAACACCAACCTGTCAGGTAAAGGAGGTCAAACACATGGAAAAGTGTTACTTACTATCATCTAAAGTTTAATTAACTCATTTTTAATAATTTATTATTTGTGGTCTGGACAGGAGTCTTTATCCTGTGGCTAATTTAGCCCTGCATATTTATGGTATGGGAAAGGATGTCTTGGGGGAATTCAGTTTATTAAACAACAATTTAAAAAAGAGCAGAAAGGAGGTAAGAAGAGAACACTGCAGTCGACGGGGAAGGTGTCACGGAGAAGAGGGATGAGAAAACATGTTGATATCTAAGGTGATCCTGATGGTCAGCTGATGCCTCACAAAAACTTTTTACTCACTATTAAACCAGTTGATCTTGTGATGTCCCACTCTGGTTGCAATCAATTGCAATCATTGGAGCATTAGGATAAGTACAGTAGTGAATCCTGATCACTCACTCCTGTCCTTCCTGGCTGATTTAGCAATAGGCATGAAAGTCAGTAGCTCTAATTTATTTGTGGAAAAAAGCCTCAAAAAGTCTCTTAATGTTGAAATATATGGAGTTGATTGGATTATTTCTGTGAAACAGTATCATAATCCAAAGTGCCCTCTGAAGAATGATTTTGAAATAGAACCCACTTCATAATAGACATCACTAGGAAGCTATTACTCTTGCACCTTGATAGAGAAGTAAGGTTTTATACTCTACCTCCTCTTCTGTGAGACTGCTTCTGTAGATGTGTTGAAACCTTTAACTAGGATTTAAAATGTCCTATCCTTATGTTCTTAAATTGACAGATTATCCTTTGACTGCTAATGTTTGTGATCAGACAACACCCATCTACTTTTTCATTCACTATAGAAAGTAAATGAAAGTTTCTCCCTAGCCTCTAGCCCTTTCCCCTCTTTCTTGGGACTTAGCATACTAGAGACAGAATTGGAATTAATTACCACCTAGAGATATGTGGAAAAAGAAGTGTTCAATATCAATGACAGCTTCATAGCTGAAGCTCCTCATACCAGAATCTGAAAGGACTCAGGAGAGAAATCAAGGCACTATCAAAGTTTATGGCAAAGTTTTACTGAGATCAACGCTACCCACAAAGAAGGTAAAGAAATTCAAAACAACTTTATCTCTTAGCTCCTCAGAAAATAAATTGCTGTTTGTGAAGAATTTTGTGAAGAATTTCCTTCCTGTGAAGAATTGCTATTGCAGCAATTTGAAAAGCCTTATCAAAAACCAAATTTTACTCAGAGTTCCAAACAGTTTGAAACAGTGTATTAAAACAGAAAATTCATGTCAACTGTTGTGACTGAGGCCTTCTGTTCTTCCAAAAGAACAATTGTATTAGCTCAAATCAAAGCCATCCATAGTCCAGTAACCAACTTCCAGTTTTTCCCAAACCATCTTTTCATGGTCACTTATGAGTCTATAGACCTCTACTTCTCATAATTTAAAAAATGTCCTTGTCTGCTTGCCATGTATGACTATCCATCTGTAACTTGTTCATCCATATTGTTCCTCTCTAAATCTCTTCCTCTTCTGTGACATTTTTCTAAGTTGGCAAGATCAGAATTGCATACTTTGTTGAGGGTTCAGACATACCGTGGAATTATACACCAGTAAAATTAAATTTTCTGGGTTTTTTTCCATTATAGCATTTTTAGGTGTTGCAGGGCAGTTAGGTCTTATTGGGTAATGAGTTCATGCTTCTGCAAAACACCTGTAATTTTAAAAAATATGCCTGAGTATTTATATTCATTCAGTCCCTGTTGTTTTTTTAAGGTGTTATTAAAATATTTTCCTTTAATGAATTATTTTTCATTCATTTACATAAAATTTTCACTGTCACCTAATCATTCAGTCAGTCAAAAATGAGAACTTATTTACAGATTGTAAGAAAAATAAGTAGGAAAACAGCTTTGCTAAAAAATATTAAGTTTATTCTCATAGCAAACCAGAACTTAGAAGGTTTTGCATAGCCAGTAGTATAGTCATTTTTGCCTCCTGGGAAAATTTCAACATTTGGATGAAATGTAATTTTTCATAATCCAGATAAACAGTGTAATATGCTATGCTTACATGCTGTAGGATATTTGCTTAGAAAATAATTGCTCTGGTTCCTCTACTGGCATGTGATAGAACCTTCATTGACTGGGCTCCCTCTCAAATTAGCTTCCTTTTTCTTCTTGGAGGCCTTATCTAGGAAAAAAACACATACAAATATGGGCTCCAAATGAGACAAAACCACACAACAAACCCACCATCACCATCAACAATAAAACCCAGAGAAATTCAGCTCTGGTCACAGGAAGATTGTACCACCTGTGAAGAGCTGAGCTATTATAGGCCCCAGTGAGGATGGCTTTGCACAGCACCTGTAAGCATTTAGGGAAGCCTCTGCTGTGCCAGCTGGAGCTTCACACACCAGTGGTAGCTGGAGCAGACCCTGGAGAATACCATGTGTCACTGTTCAGTGACAACAATACTGGCATCACTGAATAATCTCAGAGATCCTTCTGGGAAGCATATTGAGAAAACATCATCTGCATGCATAGAAACACAGAAAATAACAGTGCTTTTTTCAAGTGAGAAAGTCTTTGTTGCTGCTTCCAGGACACCTTGCCTGAGTGCTTACTTTTAAAATAAGTCATGTCTAAGTTATTAGGCCAAACAATGGATCTAAAATAAATATGTACTCTCATGTCTTATGCATTTGCATCTATACAAAGAAGAGTAAAAAACACTTGGCTCTGCACATATGCAGGTGTTAAAATATTATTTCCACTACCACTAGCTGGCTGCAGGGCCTACAAACTAAGCTTCAATTGCAAGTAACATAACCAAGAGCTTGGTAGCCAAAACGCATTAATAACACGTAACTGCAGAAAATTTACACCTTCATGATCTTCATGTAAATCAGAAGCATATACTAATATTAATGAAAATATTGCAAATGTAAACATTGGAAACATCTATTGCAGCAGATTTGAAAGGAAGAGTAATTTGCTTACTGACTACAGAAAAACATCCAAATTGCTTAATATTGCCATAGGGCTTGTAAATCAGCCTTAGTTCTGCAGCCTTGCAGAACAGCATTTCAATATTGTTGAGCCTACTGATCTGTAGAGCTGAAGAAGTTTAAGTAGAAGGAATGCAGAACTGTAATTTTTGTGGCTAGCTAACAAGAAATGGTTTAGAAATTATCAAGAAATTACTATTAATTGCTGACATACTGACACTGACAGGAAAAAGTAGGTAGCATTAGTTCAAGATGCGAAAATGCACTCAAAAGAAACCCCTTGATGAAAAGTCCTGATTTGCTGAGACTTGAATAACTGCAAAGCCAATGAAAGATCTTGCAGAAACCATTTTTAAACAAAGTCCATGTGAGTTTGTTTCCTACCCTTTTCAACTGTGTTTTTTTTTCTTTATTGAGAGAGAAGTGTTAACACTTTGGCTAACGGAGGAAAGCAATATAAATATGCAAGTGTATAACATCATATTTTCTAAATGGTTCTATCAAAGGATTTCTGACTTACACAGTAATTTCATAAAAATTCACCCACATAATTGCCCAAAAATTTACTAGTGCCTTCCCAATCAGATATAGCCTCAACCAACATTCTCCTGTTGGAGCACAAACTAGGCTACTGATGCAGCAAAGGGAAAATCAATTCAAGAATTGAGAAATATCTTCTCTTCAGTCTTAAGTTGAAGGATCTTGGAGAAAAGCTCAACGCAGCCCAAGGCAGGTTCTCTTCACTACGAATTCAGAACGCAAAGCTGCACCCCAGAGCACCCAGATAGAGCAGGTCAGGGAGAGCTTGCCCCTGACTTTTCAATTTCCAGTGCAGAGTGGGTGGAGTAAATCCAGCCCATCCCTGACCCCTGCTTGAATCATTTTATGCAAAGTCTCACTGGGAATGATCAGGGATCTAACACACATTGTTCAGACACTGTACAGCATCTCCAGCTTGCACTTAAGCAGTGCTGTAGGAAGGGTTCTGGTCGATACTGTGGCGCTGTATTTATACACAAATACCTATTGTAAGGGAGGTTCAAAGAGAGATACATTTTTAAAATAACATGATTAACTAGGTACCTAGAAAAGTCTTGAAATTTTTCTTCTGGTGACAAGAAGATATGAGTACTCTTTAAAAGTCTCTCTCTATACTTTAAAATTTTTATACAAATTATTCAGTCCTTTGTTTTTGTTGTGCACCATGGAAAATGCAAAAAAACACTCTGGTTACATTGAAAAGATTTTCAGGAGGCCTCAGGAAATCAGAAAAAGCAGAAAGAAATTAAGAAAATAGGTCTTAAAAGGATGACTTTGTATTTATAGGTGCCATAAAATGGCTTCCTTTTCCAGCCTGGGGTAGATTGCAAGAAGCATGAAGTCAGCAACCACATGGTCAAGTGAAGACACTCAGACTGAGAAGTTTAAACTGTGATTTCTTCCAATACCCAGGTTTTCACCAATCTTTTGGATTTGGGCTCTGGATTTTTGTATAGACACTAACAATATAACGAGCTCCCATTCATCAGAGGATGCAAATTCAAGTACTTCCTTTGGATGCAATAGGAGCAGCTGCCTACCTGATCTTTTGGATCAGCTGCCATTCTGGTCTGACATTCAGAGCAGACACAAGTGCATAAACCAAAACAACTAATTAAATTAAATGCACCCATATGAAATTTACAGCCTCCTACACAATTGAGTCGAACAAAAATGTGAAGCCCACAGGAAAATTTTAGGTTTAAGAATAATATTCTGTTTAATATCTTCGTGAAGTAATTACTTGGATGCTTTAAAAATTATTAGGTAGTTTTAAAATAAACCCCAAAAATTGGACTAGAGGTTCAGAAGACTAAGATTATGTCAGTTGCATACTCAGTGGCTTTCAATGTCATGCAGAGTATAATTCCATGTGTACCTAACATACAGTTTAGCATTGCTTTATTTTTTGAAAAAAAAATATTGAAGATGATTTTGAAAAAATGCATCTTCTAGGGCTTGGTTTTATAACACGAAGTTGTTCACTACAGTAAAGAGGCAGAAATTTGTTAACAAATGGCATGAACACAGTTCACAGTGTATTTATAAAGTTTTTATCTGATAATATAGGCTGGAAGCAAGGAGGTAGAACATTTTGTTCTATGATTCATAAAGCAAGTCTCCATTGCAGATGACTGAACAGTGAAAACTAGAACAAATGCACCTATGTGAACTTCTGGCTACCCCACTTCTGATAGCAAGAGTATGTGGATAGCATGTGGAACTAGCTCAGATGTCTCTGTGCCACACAGCACTGTGCACTGCGGACCTGCAGACACTCAAACAAATCACCTTCCTAAAACAAGTATAATATCGCCTTTTCACTCACAACAAAGACTTATGCTTCTCAGCCATTGTGGTTCAGAATAAGATAGTCTGCAATGTTGAAAAGCAACCCATGCATTGAAGAAGTTATTCTTACTTGCAGGTCTTACTTGCAGTTTGGTTTGTTATTGTGGAAAGTTTGCTATTAGTGTTTTCCATATTAAATAGAGAACTTTGTCTTTTTTATTATTATTATTCAGTTTTGCAGTTTTGATCAGCTTTGTACAAACTCCTCGAGAATGTCTTTGAAAGAAATGATCTCTCCACTAGATCTGAAAGAAAACTGTCTCCGATAAGCAAGTGGAAGGAAGTTGCAGAAGGAAGGAAGTTGCGGAAGTGCGAAAGTGCGGAAGTGCGGAAGTGCGGAAGGAAGGAGGGAAGGAAGGAAGTGCAGAAGAAAGTGCGGAAGGAAGTGCGGAAGGAAGTGCGGAAGGGAGAAAAAGGGAGGAAGGAAGGGAGGAAGGAAGGGAGGAAGGGAGGGAGAAAGGGAGGGAGGAAGGGAGGGAGGGAGGGAGGGAGGAAGGAAGGAAGTGCGGAAGGAAGTGCGGAAGGAAGTGCGGAAGGAAGTGCGGAAGGAAGGAAGTGCGGAAGGAAGTGCGGAAGGAAGGAAGTGCGGAAGGAAGTGCGGAAGGAAGTGTGGAAGGAAGGAAGTGCGGAAGGAAGGAAGTGCGGAAGGAAGTGCGGAAGTGCGGAAGGAAGGAAGTGCGGAAGGAAGGAAGGAAGTGCGGAAGGAAGGAAGGAAGTGCGGAAGGAAGGAAGTGCGGAAGGAAGGAAGGAAGTGCGGAAGGAAGTGCGGAAGGAAGGAAGTGCGGAAGGAAGGAAGTGCGGAAGGAAGGAAGGAAGGAAGGAAGTGCGGAAGGAAGGAAGGAAGTGCGGAAGGAAGTGCGGAAGTGCGGAAGTGCGGAAGGAAGGAAGGAAGGAAGTGCGGAAGGAAGGAAGTGCGGAAGTGCGGAAGTGCGGAAGGGAGTGCGGAAGGAAGTGCGGAAGGAAGTGCGGAAGGAAGTACGGAAGGAAGGAAGTGCGGAAGTGCGGAAGTGCGGAAGGAAGGAAGGAAGGAAGGAAGGAAGGAAGGGAAAGTACTGAATAACTATTGTTAAATTCAATAGAGGCTATATGCTGAATTATAGTACTGAGTCATTTTTCAGTGTCATGGCCAAGGTTGCTTTATTGATCTGTCCCTTTTCTCCAAGTAAGCAGACTCCAGCTGGGACTTTTCATTGCCATCTAAACTTGAACATATACTTTTAATTTGGGTGCCCAGATAAGTTAGACTTCTTTGAAAACTGTAGCCTGACTAATCTGACATCATTTCTTCAGGACATTAAGAACAGCCTTTGTCTGAGGAGAAGCTCTGAAAAATTTTGTGAATATCTGAAGCATTAAGAATCTCCCCATCCACAGGAGCAGCTGGTGCACAGGAGGGATGCACATGTTTAACCTTCCCCCAGCCATTGCACAAATTTCATGAGAGGAATCTCCACTTATGCTCAGAGGAAGGCAAGCTGATTACTGGCAAAGCTGAGAATCATATCTCCATGCAATTTCATTGCGGAGGGGAATATTTACAGTGAATCTGTCATCCTGGCCCAAGCACATCTTGTGTAACAGAGAATGTACTCATTATAAAGCCCTCCTTTGGTGGGCAGGTCAATTTTACTTTCCTGTCTGCTGCTTTTCCTCTGCACCATTGTTTATTGTACTCTCTACTTGATGATACAAATGAGGTTTACTTTTTGAGCACTTCAGTTCATTGACAACATTTGCTGTAGAGCCTGAAAAATACCTGTAACCACACAGCTAAGGAAAAGGCAATCAGAGGGGAAGGGAGATGGAGAGAAAAGAAGGAAAGGACTTGGACAAACATGAGCATTCTTCCTCAAAGCCAGCTTTATCACTGCAGCCAGAGGCATGTTGTGAAATGGCAATACAGTTACAAAAGGTACTCAATAGCCAGTGCTCCTCAACTACATACTGAAAGAGCAGATGGCTAAAGGGAGTCAGCAAACAGTGGGAGAGAGGGAAATTGAGATGCCCCTAAAGTAAGTGCTAATTCTCATAATTCCCCTCACAGGTATGGGAAATCACCTTACCATTTTCAAGATACAGGTGACACTCAACTACTTTCAAAAATATTTAAAAACTTGCTGTGCAGCAAAATAAAGAAACAATTACCAGCACTCAGAACTAAAGCTTACATAGAGATGGTAGGAAAGAGCAGGAGGAGAGGAATATACAATGGTAGGGAAAAGAAAGTAAAATAGGGCAAAATAAGTGCAAAGCCAGACAACATGATGGAGAGGGAGCCTCAGGGCTCACAGAGCACTGGGAAAGGCTGTGCTGCCAGGTTGGCAGAGGATGCTGCTGGGAAGCAGCAGGATCTGTGCCCAAGTGTCAGGCTAGGTTAGGGTATTAATCCCACAAACTGCCACAGTGACGACAGACAATGTGAACATAGCCATAAGTTGCACCTCTGTTTAAAGAAGTCGGCAACAGAAAACTGATTTAACTTACATATAAAATCTGTAACTCAAAACTTATCTGAATAGGATGATGAGGTCAGCACTTCCAGGTATGAAAATGTTCTGCTTTCCACCAGCCTAGCTTATTGCCCCCTTTTATCTTCACTTTCTTATCTATGCACTCATTACCTCTTTTCCACTTTCATTTTTAGCACTTGAATAAAATGAGGGTTACCATATTTCTGTTGAAGATGCACACTCATGGAGATTTATGCATGATGGATGTTAGTTTTTCCATATATGTAGTGCATTTCACCTCATCATTTCAAGCTGTCATCAGTCTAAAATTTACAATAAGTGATACTGGATAACTAGCAAAAAAAACTGTCTACATGAAATTTCCAAAAGAGGACACTTCCTAGCAAGCCTACATGTATGACTAGTTTACTTAAGGATAGGGAAAGGAGAAGAGAGGAGAGAAAAGAGAAGGATAGGGGAGGGGAGAATTCATTTTCCAAATGCAAGATAAAAATGTTACAGAAAAGTCCAAAATACCAGTCTCATTTTTTTTCTTCATTAGGGCATGCACAGGAACTTTTAGGGCATGAGTTATCTGATTTAGACACCTACTTTAGGACTGTGCTCTGAATATACCTACTTCTCCCTAATATCTTTTATAGGAGTTTAGGAATATTTGCTCCATACAGCAAGGTAAGTATCCATATGATGGGCAGAGCCACTGAACCATGTTTCACAAGCACTTTTTATGTTAGAAAAAAAGCAAGTTTCACCTGAGTTTTGACCCACTCACTGTCCAACATCAGAAACATTGTTTCTGTGTCAGTTCTCCTGTAACACTTTGCCTTTTATCTGTCACTCTCTTTCTTAATACTCACAGGAGAAATAGACATGTACCTGGTTATCATGAAAGTATTTACCTGGTTATCATGAAACTCTTCTGAAAAACAGGAATTAGTTTACCATTGTAATCATTTGCATATGTCTTTAAAGTTTTATTCAATCTGTGAGTAAAATAAAATGGGGTTGTTTTTCTCTACGCCTAAGAAAGTCAAGCTGGGCTTTGCCCTTGTTGAGCATTGGGGTCTGCACAAAATATCTGCCAAACAAATAGTCCCTCAAGGGCAGTAGTGCAGCCCCAATGCCTACCTTGTGATGGACATGACCTCAAAAAGGAATTCTGATAATGGCACTCAGGAGGTACAGAAGCCACAGCTTTTTCCTACAGCTGAGTCAGTTCAAAAAATTAAGAGAATTAAACTGGAATGGGAGCACTGCATGAGACAGTTGTTGAAGGTAGATCTGGATGAACAAACAAGAAACTGCAGCAGCTAGATAATTTCTCCCATTAGAACTGAATTCATTCATTTTTCCATTACCTCCATCTCCCTGTCCTTTAAAAAGGGATAGTGCACCTTTCTCTACAGCTGCTGGAAGATTTAGAAACAGGTTTGGGAAATGTTTGGGTCATATACATGACATCATCATCATCACCTTTGAGATGCAGATAGATTATTTCTAGGTGCAGAAATTTCTGCCTCAGAATAGAGACAATGTTAGTGCTGCAGGCAGAGAGGCAGGCACTGCTTTGTGCCATAGAGAGCTGTCTTGTTGCTCTGAAGGCAGAGGAGACTGCCAGGTCTCTGCTTTGGCAATGGCCATAGAACAGACCTGGATGATTTGAGGACACTGCAACAGACATTTGTGTGAGCATCCATATTGTTTTTTTAAAGTTCTTTAAACTAGATAAACAACCCCTGTGTAACATTGACCTAAATGCATTTGAAATGCAGCAGGGTAAGGGTGATGACTCTTTATATCACTCTTGGCTGTCTTTTATGTTAGGAAGGCAGATTCGCAGAGTGCAGATGTCTGCCACAGCAGGTAGGACTGGGAGCAATGGCACTTTTATGGGGCATTTAAAATCTGCAATTTTACATTCCCCAAGGGAAATGGCAGATAATATTCACCCTAAACATGCAGCCGGCAGTTTTTCAATAATATTTGAAAATATGTCATGCATATTTCACTTCCCCCCTCTTATGTTTTAATCTGTTCCTAGAGTTTCCTTCATATGGTGTTTCGCATTTTTGAAATTTCCTTCACAATTCTATAATCATTTTAGGAATATATGCCATCCTTCTTTCACTTCACACAGCAATAACATCCTTTCTTCTCCACCAAGCCAGGCTGTTCAAGGTTGTGTTTCAAAGCCCTGCAAAGATTGTTTGTCATGTTGAAGTGCTACATAGACCTTAGAAATAACTATATATAATTGCATTCAGTACTTTCTACACTAAGTAGTACTGAGAATTAACAGAATTTTAGGTAAAACTGCATTGTGGTAGCTATAATCGGATTTAATTTATTTATCTCAATGGTAAGCTGTTGCCTCCTGGGTTGCGTTCAGGTTAGGGATTTTATAATGTTAGGTAACCGGTTCTGTGTACACCCCTGTTCCCTCCATGATGATTCGCTCCAGGCTGCCTGCCATTGGAGATTCCCCATGTTAATCCTGTAACCACCACCTGTTCATTCCTGAAACTTCCTTGTCAGTTACCCCATCCCCATATCCCTATTCATCCCAGAGCCCTGTATCCACCCCTGTCATGTTCCCATTGGTTGCCGTGGTTCACGTCACCCCCCACGTTACCTGTCCCCATTGGGCAGGAGGGCTTCCGCCCGTGTCTGCCCACCCCCTATAAAATCCCATGCGCCTCAGTCCCATCACCATTTTGTCCATGCAGACACTGGGGGCAGACGCTGCTCTCCATTGCAGCACCACGTGACAATAAACCTTCTCCAGCCAACCACAAGGACAGGGTGTGCCTTCCTTAGCCTCTTTACCTCGTCCCAGCACCGGTTACCGAGCGCGGCCAGCCCCACACCAGTGCGCTAGACACCACAGCACCTGGGCCATGCGGCACCCCAGTCCAGCCGAGAAGCAGCACCTTTAGCCAGGCCCCAGAGCTGCCCGGGCCAGGGAAAAGAACATGAAAGCCACAGTAAGCAGTACTTTTAAAAAAGCAGTCTTGCATTTAGAATATTCTAATAATCTCCTTTTTCTCCTTGACTTAATTTTGTCAATGTATATATTCAGTCTGACACAAAAAAAATTCTGTTGTACATGATTTAAATCATCCTCACTGTGCAAGACTAGCACATATTTTTATCTCATAATTTTCAGAAATACAAGTGTACTAATGGAAAATATTGATATGCTAGAGACTGTATTTTGAAATCAAACAGTGAAGTTAAAAAAAGTCATTTAAAATGTCATTTATTTTCAATACCAGCAGTGAAATCACAATTGCAATTAGTGACATATATTTAATTACAGCATTGATGAACTACTTGATCTGCAGAAAACATCATTTTGTTGGGAAGTCAATATTACTGAGCAAATTAATTTTGAAGAGAAGAAAATCATCTAACAAATGAAAGAAGTTAGAGGCCTATGAACATGTGAAAATGTTTTCTTTTAACAATTCAGGACAAGTTTCACAGGAAATAGTTAACAACCTTCATATGATGACAGAATTTCAACAGCAGAATGAAACCAAGTAGAAATGTAAAGGTAAAAATTATTTAAACTTTTTTGAGACATGACTAAGGCTGGAGAAGAGAAAGTGGCATCTATTTTGTCCATATCATGAATTTGCTTGTAAGAGGAAGATTTTGACTTAGCTCATGGGTCTGATTTTTCATATCAGGTCACATCAGTACTCCAAGACCTCCTTGTTAACAAATATCATGTTTAATTTAATTTTTTCATGTGACTCCTTCATATATATATAGTAGCCTATAGTTAGAGTATCAACTCTTTGGGTGTTTGCATCATTTATGCTGACATCTCACTGCCCCTCAAGGTTAGTCCTGGAGGCTGAGCAAAAGAGATTTGCCCAAAGTCACCAGTATGGTTGGGTGATATCAATCTCTACTTAACAATTGTTTTTCCTAGGTATAATACAATTGTTTTAATATAATTGCTTCAATATTGCTTCATATTACACTATAATAGTTGTAATAGCTCCTATGCTCTGTTGCAATTCATTCTGATTAAAATGTTTTTGCCTAGTCCTTATCATAATGCATATGTTTATAAATTATAAATTTATAAATTATAAAACACAAATTTATAAATTATATATCTGGTTTGCCATCCTTAATTCTGCAGGACAAAGCTGTATAAAGGTCCAATTACACCTGTACAATCCTTTAGACATAAACCATTGACAAAGTCTGTTTGGTTTCGGTTTGTTTGGGTTTTTTTACAAAAGTCCTAATAAATATCCAGGTGCCTTATGCAAGATTTCCTGGAGACCTTACTAACTGTAAGACAGAAAATCGGATAGCAGAAAACATTAATGTTCTTAGCAGGACATATGGGACTGTGTCTCCTGAGCCCTTATCAGCTATGCCCTTGGGCCTCTTGCTGAGCAATACCAGTACTACTCAAACAGATAACATGCAGTAGAGGAGAAGTATTATAGGTATTTTCAGGGAGGGGGGAAGAAGTCTTTCTTTACTTTCTGTACTCCTGTGGGTGAAACTGGACTAATTGAAGTCCAGTTCCTTTCCTTTACACAAGCATCCTTGTGTCGCTATTGGACATGAAATGAGTACTCAGAAGCTTGGTAAGTTCAAAAGAGAAAAGACCTTAGTTTTATTTAAACATCTGGTATTTATAGAATGTTAAAGGTGACCATGGATTGGAGGATGGAATTACTTCTCCAACCACACTGGTCTAAAGATTAATAAATAATTTCTCTCTACTCACAAAGAAATATGTAAACTATTCTATTTATACATGAAATTGTGTGGGAACTCTGACTCTCAAATATGTAAACATTATCAGAAGGCTAAAGAAGTTTTATGAGAACTTTAAAAATTTCAAAAGAACTATAAAAAAAAAAACCTTAACACTCTTAAAAATCAGGGCAACATCCTTGTTTGCTGTCAGCACCCATGCTTCTGCCTCTGGTGCCATCAGGGGCTCCCTAAGGATGTTCCATCTTAGCTGCAAGCCTCCAACCTGTCCCTGCTCCTTCTCCTAACTGATGCCTGCAGTCCACTATAATCCATATGACCAAGACTGACTTAAGTCACTGCCTGAAAAAGACTGTTTTCTGAGACTAAAGACAGCCTGAATCAACACCCAGCAGCTTTGATAAAGTATCATATATTCAGAACAAATACACGACAGGAAAAAAACACTCAGAAAATAATCCTGACTGTCATCCAAATTCCAGGCTGTCATCCAAATTCCACAAAGAGGCTCTAAGGCTGAAGTACCTCAGACCATCTCTGTAGAGTGTCTGTATTGGTCAGTCCTGTTCCACCCCCAAAATTATTTAGTAACTCCACTGCTTCAACTAGTGGTGTCTGATCTGACTGAGAACTACCAAAAGCAATAAAAACAGTAACAGCAGATGCCTCACTTCCCTGTGGGAGTGCAGCCTAAGACCACTCACCTACTTTGCCTCAGCACTAGAGATTTCCATTAGTGCTTTGTGAGGTGAGCTTGTGATCTGAACCACTGAGGTACACATATTTGTAGCACCACCACAAGAGTCTTTGAAAATTCCACATAGCCTTAGTGTCTCCACTAGATTTCACTCTAAACAACTGTTCTCAGTAGATGAGAAGCCTGTCTCTAGTCTTTGTTTAGAAACAGCAGCAAAGAGATTATAGGACCAAGCTGTTCTTCTAACTGAGGCTGCAACTTTAAGAAGCTTCTCAGTGACAGATGGTAGAGGAATATAGAACCATCACACTCACTGTATCCCCAATCTGATCTGAAATTTAAATAACTTGACTCATTAAAGGATAATGCATATGCACTTATACAAAGTAAAAAAAAAAAA
Source organism: Vidua macroura (assembly GCF_024509145.1). Taxonomy (NCBI): domain Eukaryota; kingdom Metazoa; phylum Chordata; class Aves; order Passeriformes; family Viduidae; genus Vidua; species Vidua macroura. The sequence continues at coordinate 35,846,009 of NC_071611.1, forward strand.
AAAAAAAAAAAAAAAAACAACACAGAACAACCTAAACCAACAAGTCTGATTTCAATGCTTATGTTCATCTGTGGTAGGTCATTAAAGGGTATCAGCTTTGGCAGAGGGTAAAATTTCTCAGATAAAAATGACAGCAACAGGAGGGTGTCACAGGCACAAGCAATCTCTTCTAAAACACTGAGACTCTATAGCTGCAGCCAGAAATCCTGCCCCCTAAGTCAAGTAAGAAGGATCCAGAAGAGAGTTTTAAAAAAAGCAGGAGTACATACCTGCAAATTCTGTTCTTGACTAATACATTCAGTTAGCTTGGTATCCATGCATTGCAAGGCCTGAATATGAAACTGTAATTTAAAATCTTTCTAGTGCCACACATTTTAATTCCCACTTTTCTTTCCCCCTCTTCTCCTCCTACACAGCATTAGTAAATTATTTTAATGTAATGAGGGCTCAAGGGTGTTGTTATTTACATATACTTTACTGTACCATGGGAGTCAGTAACATTTGCAATAGATTGAATCTGGATAGCTGACAAATTCTAGCTATCATTAAAAGACCTTTTGAGTCGGTATGCAATAATATAATGCCAAACACCCCAACACTGTTAAGAACAGTAATTGCAGTGTAGGGGAGTCATCTCTTGGAACTGCAGCTCCAGGTGCTGATATTATTTTGTTCATAAGAGACAGCAACTTCTTTGTGGTAAAACTGACCTGGCTGGCACTATCCTCTGCAAGGGAAGGGACCATGTGAGGGGGAAGTGACCACGTGGAGAGGAGAGACAGAGTATTAATGCATTGCAGAAATGTGGAAATGCAGGGAGTTAGTTAGACAAAGAAAACTGTAGGCTAAGTGGAGGTGGCCAGGACCTTAACAAGGCTAAGAACCTGGAGAGGTGAAAGGAGACAAAAAGCAATTCCATGCTGTTGTCATATTTACTGTGATAAATGTATCTGAAGGAGGCAATCAGGGCAGAGACATTTTCTCAAAGATACAATTTCAAAACTTAAAAAAATTCCGAGCACATAAAAATAATAAGAAGTAACAATCAGTAGTTTGTTTTTTTTTTTAAATCATCCTCCTCAACAGAAAAGGGATTACCAGATACATCAATAACAGGAAAAAAAACAGATACATCAATAACAGGAAAAAAAAAAAACATAAACAATTAAATGACTTTTTAGTTACTTTACATTTAAAAGTTAAAAGTTATTTAAAGTTACTTATTATTTTAATTATGACTGATTGTGACACTTTTCCTTGGATATTGTACCTGATGTTAAATTCCATTTTCTACAGCAGCCTCTAAGTCATGTTTCCTCCTGTAGTAAAGCAGCCTGGTATTTTTTTCTTCCTTCCTTAGACTTTATTAACTCTGATTCAAGAGTCTAATCCTGTTGAGTGTTTAGTTCTTCACCACTTTTAATCTGAGGCATTGTGTTTCACGTTATTGCAGCTTCATAGGAAAGTGGCTATTAGAGAAAAATCTTTTATGGTATAGCATTCCCCTACATCTAAGTGGAGTGTCAAGCACTTAATCCTGAAATAGGGGAAAAAAAAAACCAAAACAGTGCATGAATGCTTTGGTTACTTTGGAAAATACTTACAGTTATACTACTCTTTCACTGTTACACAGTCAGAGTAATTGCAAGCACAAAAAATGTGTTTCAATTGTTCTTCCAAAATGCATGTGTCCTTTGAGGTTTGCAGATAGTTTTTTGTTGCTGTTTCCCATCTAAGTCAGCTACGGTAAGGCCTCTGAGCATCTAGCTTTCAGCCAGCAGTGTGCATATGCATGTGAGGAAAAATGAGCCCCCAACTTAATAGGCCTTTGAAGTGATTTATGGCAAACATATGGCTATTTTGCACCCAGACACACCCATTTTTCTTCTTCCAAGTGTTTAATCACAGTTATCCTGCTAAGCTTCTAAACAGGGCTGAAAAAAGAAAATTTAGCTTTTCTTATGCTCACTTGCAATTTCCCTTCCCTCTTTAGTATCTAAATTCTGGAACTGGCAGGAATGTCATTACATAAAATGATCAGTTCACTTGCTCCAAGTTTTAGAAGGCTATTTTTTTAACAGTAATATATACAAATGGACTTTTAGCTTTATTAATAGTCTACATAAAGGAAAGGAGAAATCTTTTAAAAATGTCTTTCCAGGAAAATGATGAATAGTGCTGAATTTCATAATACAAAATTCTTCCTCTCTTTCACAAAATTTCTGTCAGGAGGAAGAACTATCACCAATAGTAATATTACAAATCTTTATGATTTCTAGAAGTCCTGATTTTGTTTATACTTCTGAATTACATATATTCGGGAGAGATAAGCAAGATAAGTATTTTGAATTCTACTAAGCTGTTGCGTCCTGGGTTTGGGTTCAGATTAGGGGTTCTGATCTGTGTTAGCTAGCAGAGTTCTGTGTACCCCCGTGCATCCCCCGTGTTTCCCCCCGTGGTGGTCGGCTCCGAGTCTCTTACCATTGGAGCTCACTCTGCCAGTCTTGTAACCACTCCCCTGTCCACTCCTGAGAATTCTGTGCCCATCACCCTGTTCCCACGACCCCATTCGCCCCGGTGCCCCGTGTCCGCCCCTGCTGCGTTTCCGTTGGTCACCGTGGTCCACGTCACCGCCACAGTGCCTGTCCCCATTGGGCGGGAGGGGTCCTGCCCTCCCTGTCCCACCCCCTATATCATCCTGCGCCTCCCCGGTCCCATCGCCATTTTCGCCCGCGTGGAGTTGGGAGCAGTCTGTAGCTTCTCCATTGCGGCTCCTACGGCCATTAAAGCCTTCCAGCCACCACGAGGATGAATTTGGACATTTCCTTCACCTCTTTATTTCCTCCCTAGTGCCGACGCCAAAGCGTGGCCAGCCCGCCCCAGTGCACAGCAGCAGAAACGCCTGGAAATCACAACAAGCACCAGCCCCTCCGAGAAGCAGAGGTGCCTAAGCCTGGCACTTGGGAGCTGACCGGGGCCGAGAAAAATAACGCATTGTCGCACTAAGTGGCATGTAGATTGCCAGCTATGGACAAACACAAAGACAGAAAAAGGGTGGTTACTTTGATTTCTTTCAGTTGGAGACTGGGGGATCTTTTGTTTTCTACATTATCTTCTGCTGGCTATGGCAATGTTTTTTTCATGCAGATTAAGCTATTTGAAAGTGCAAGGTAGCACAAGCAATGGATAATTACTGTAGCCAAAAGGCAAGATGTAAGACAGCTTATTTGCTTTAAATGAATGTGCCAAGCTAACTTTAAGAAAATAGCTTCAGTTCTTTTCAGTCATATGGCTCCAGACTAATCCTTCAGCAGAGATACAGACATGTACCACTTCTCTAGATCTAAAATACAATGAAATTTTAAGTATGCCTTATTATCTTATTCATAAATTTTAGACTTGAATGCTCTTAGGTAAGCATACTACTGAATTGAAAACCATTTAACTTTGTCTCTGTCTAGACAGACATTAAACAGTGGAAGTAGAACACAGCCAGATAACAGAAAAAACCACCAAAAACTAAAACCTATGAACATCAAAACCTTCCTATTTTATTCTTTGTTTTCACACAGACTTTCAGAATCCAAGTTCATCACATGTTTATTGAAGTGAACCACTGGAAGGATATCAAGAAACTAGAAGTCACCTTTAATTTCAGAATCTGTACACAATTGTAGACAGCATATTTTAACTTGGTTGAATGTTTACATTCAGGAGCATGACTTTTCAGTTTGAATGCATAAGTGCCAGCAGTTCTGTAAGGATGTTCAACTGAAAAGACTTTGGGTTCACTCAGAACTTCTGTTTTCAGGCAACTGCTTAACATCCTCCCATTCACAAAGAGTTCGAGTTCAGCCTGACAATTCACTAGAAGAAATTCCACACTCTAGCAAATACAACTCTTTGGACTTCCAATTTAATTCCTGACCAATTAATGCCTATTTGTTCTTTCAATGAGAAAGAATTTTCTATAAAAGCCTACTCCTTTCCTGTTTTTCAAAGCCATTTAAAAAAAAAAAAAATTGCCAAACTCTTAGACTTCAAGTGCTCAAGGGCTTTATTCTGTATAGCTGTAATAAGTGCATAGTTCAAAAATAGTTATAAACACAGGATATTGAGATGAGGATTTTTAGGAAGTCATAAAAGAGTGAGCAAAAAGTATTAGATACAGTATACAAAAAATAATTAAAATTATTATCAGATGACAGACAATACTGTCAATATATTAAGAATGCAACGATTTATGGCTGCAGACATGTAACACTTAGTATAGATATAGTGATCAAAATTAAGTAATTTTTGACACTCAAAAAACTAAAGACATGACTTACGAATGTCACCAGCTAAGTGCAAGTGATGTGTTTTTATGTTATCCTAGGCATATGCACACTAGAAGACTCTTTATGTCTGCTGGATTTGCTGGTGTTTCATGACCCCAGAGAATCTCTAAGTAGATTTTCTTTAATGCAATCTTCCCTTAAATTTCCATAATTTAAAAGAACAGTGAATTTACTTCAAGAAAAATTTCTTCCTACATCAGCAACTTCTCTGAACTAACACATTTTATAGAAACAACATCCCTTTTTAAAAGCAAATTATGTGAAACACCACCAAGGCCTGTCTTTAAGTTAAGCATACACATCTAGCTTTTCACAATGCATTACAGAGAGAGTTGGATTTCATGGGTAGACTATTAGATGAATATGAAAAAGGTTGAAGGGTCACATACCCTTCTGGTAGTGGTGAACCAGACCAATCAGACTCCTGATGGACATCAGTGACAAGTGGTGTCCCTCAGGGGTCTGTACTGGGACCAGTGTTACTTAATAATTTCATTGATGACATAGAGATTGAGATTGAGTGCACTCTCAATGACACCAAGCTGAGTGGTGCAGCTGCCATGCTTGAAGGATGGGATGCCGTCCAGAGGGGTCTGGACAAGCTAGAGAAGTGTGTCCATGGGCATCTCAAGAGGTTCAAAAAAGCCAAATGTAAAGTGCTGCACCCAGTTCCCAGTAATGGGCCTGGTACCAGCACAGGCTGGGCATGAACAGACCCAGAGCAGCCCTGCCCAGAAGGGCTTGGGGGTGCTGTGGGTGAGAGGCTGCACATGGCCTGGCCATGGCACTCACAGCCCAGAGAGCCAAACGTGTCCTGGGCTGCATCCAGAGCCCTGTGGGCAGCAGGGCAGGGAGGGGATTCTGCCCCTCTGCTCTTCTCTGCTGAGACCCACCTTGAGCACTGCATGCAGAGCTGGGGCCCCAGCACAGGGAGGACAGGGATCTGATGGAGCCAGTCCAGAGGCTACCAAGATGATCAGAGGGATGGAGCACCTCTCCTATTAGGAAAGGCTGAGAGAACTGGGTTTGTTCAGTCAGAAGAAGAGAAGGCTCCAGGGTGCCCTGATTATGTCCTTTCAGTACCTGAAGGGAGGCTTTAAGGAAGATTAAGGGAAACTATTTTCAAGGGCCTGTAGTGACAAGACAAGGGGAAATGGTTTCAAGCTGAAAGAGAGGAGGTGATATTAAGTAGAAATCCTTTACTGTGAGAGTGGTCAGGCACTGGAACTGGTTGCCCAGAGCCATTGTGGATGCTGCATCCCTGGAAGTGTTCAAGGTCAGTTTGGATGGAGGTCTCAGTAACCTGGTCTAGTAAAAGGTGTCCCTGCCTATGGCAAGTGGGTTGGTGATTTTAAGGTTCCTTCAAACCCAAACCATTCTATGATTCCATGATATAAGGGAAGTAAGTGAATATGTTCGATGTGCTAACTAACCAGCACTTGTCAAAAACTACGAGACAAAGGCTGTTATTGTAAAAATTCTTTGTTCATATGCAAGAAACCAATTGGGAAATGCATATTGTATTGTGTATTTTATATTGTATAAAGAAAGTAGAGCATCAGTTATTGCAAATCTGATTTTAAAGTACAATTATTTTGTTTTCTAAAAGTAATTTTTCATTTAATAAAACAATGGAATACAGAGAACATTGCTTAGAGAGAGAAACCAAGGGATGAACTTGTGTTCTTGCTCTTCTGGTTCATCTTCCACAAAAGTGTTCACTATATATTCATTAGGCTTAGGATATTGAAGAAGGAATGGCATGAAGCTGTGTCAGGGAGGTTTTCATTGGGTATCAGGAAAAGATTTTTCACCCAGAGGCTGGTTGGGCACTGGATCAGGCACCCCAAGGAAGTGTTCACAGCATCAAGCCTGACAGAGTTCAGGTGTTTGGACAATGATCTCAGGAAGACACGTGGTAAAGTTCTTGTCTCTGTCCTGTGCAGGGCCAGGTGCTGGACTCAATGATCTTTGTGGCTCCCTTCCAACTCAGCATATTCTGTGATTCTATGAAATTTTTGTCAGTTCCGATATGCAGTAGAAAGGGCCTCGGTTTTCAATAAAAATGCATGTTTTAAAATAACTGATAAAGAACAAATTCTGCAAAGGGAAAATCCACCAGTTGCCTCCATGAATCTCTTTGCTACTTCTAACACCCTTCCTGCTTCTCCCACTGAAGAGCTCCCTTGCACAGGAGGGATTTGCTCTGGTGTCACTGAGGACACGCTACAGAGGTAACAGGATTGCAGGAGTGCAGCTGAGGACAGATTTTGGCTCACAGAATCTTTCTTACTGGTCATGTAATGTGTGATGGAAAGATCCCAGTCTGACTGTGACAGACTGCATTGGCTTGTCAAAGCTGGCAGCTAAGGAAATAACAACCTTGTTTATTGTAACCTGGGAGCATTTGATAAGGATTGATTGAGACACAATACACACAGACTCCCAGAGTATAATACTTGGAAGCTCTCTCTGTTGAAATAGAACCATGTTTCAAAGAAGCATTTGGAGTTGATAACCTTCCCTATCTCCCATTCATCCAGAATAAACATTTTAATTTGCATGCCCAGATTTTAATTGGTACAGCTTGTGGAATTAATAGAAAACATTATCAGCTAAATCAGCATGATCCTTCTGTGAATTAAAATATGTTGCATATTTAGAACACTAAGTGAGAGAAAAGGTCTCTCTAACAGCTAAATCCAACAATTTTCTGTAAACTAGAAGCACACTCAGTACACTGCCACAGAGTTTCTTTCTTTCAGGCATGTTCAAAAAGCTAAGGAAGGAACAAAGGTGCTGATGGATGTATTCCTAATGCTTTCTCAGCCCCTCTTCCCACTAAAACAGTGTTCAGGAGAAAAGAAAAAACTAACTCTTTAAGGCCTCAGTGTTGAATAGAATTATTAAAGAGTGGTTGCAGATAGAATTGGCAGGAAATAGAAAATATATATAATCAACTGAAAAATCAGAGGGAACAGAAAGGATGAGATTATTTCTGAGTAATAAAATATGCCAAGAATCACGGTGATTCCTTTCTACCCAAAAGTACATTTGAAACGGCATTACTGAGAATCTAGGATGTTTTGAAATGACTGGAAAACAACACAGTTTAAGACCTCATTTGGGAAATTTCCTGCTAGCCTGTCTTATATAACTAATAAGAGGATTATATGCTTCAAAGCTGGGTTTTATCATCCTATTGTGCTGACCAGGACCATCAGTTCACTGGTTTGGCTGATAAACTGGAATTAGATGTCAGAAATGGACTTTTCATAATAGTAAGTAGTTATATATCTTGAACAATTTATAATTTAAATAAGAAACAGCAGCAATTTGCAAAATATGGTAGTGAAATTCAATAGCTAACTGAACTTTAGACTCCATTAAAAGTGGAAATGGTTTTGACTAAAATTAGAATAATGCCAAGATGCTAGAAAAAAGAATGATGGTATTACCTGTCCCCAGAAGAAAGCCACTATTATGACCTGCAGTTTCTAGCAGCTGAGTTCCAGATGTAAATATTAAGTTCTTGTCTGAAGAGTGTCCTTCAGACAAGAAGGATCCCTTAGAAAGTCCTCTTTCCCACTGCATGAAAGATGCATCAATCTCCTCTACTCTTGCTATACTTGCATGAGCACAATTCTAAAATATTTTATAGATATGTGAGGATATGATATTTATCTAGGAGTTAAGAAATCTGTTCTCTAAGAACAAACCATCTGACATATGACAGATTACTTATTATTCTTCTATCAGCTGTACCCTCACATAGGGAGAGATGACCACATACATATCTGCCATTTCAAAAATAAGCTTTTCCAAATCATAGGTTTGACCACTGGAGTTGAACCTAGTCTGCACTAGTGCCCTGACCACTGCATTACTCCATAAAGGCTGCTCAGATTATTCTCTTTGCAGTTCAGTCAGTTTCATGTTTGTGATGTAGGTGCACTCAGCTGGCTCTATGAGCTTATCGACAAGCAGGTAGATACAGTCAACCTGTATTGCTTGGACCAAGTGTCCCAGTGAAATTGTAGCCAAGAAGGACTGGTCAGGTAGCCCAAATCTCAGCTATGGCATAAAGTAAAGTAGCAAAACTGCTCCGACTGATACTGTTATGTGACTCACTTACATGTAATGCAGTGATAGAATGGTTATCATGTCCTGCTATTCCTGGAGCTCTCCATCTCTTTGGCTCTCTTCTTCTATGGAGAAAGTGATGAGGCTCTCAGCCAGACAAATATTCTGGTCATGGCTCTAAAGGTCAGTTGAGAAATATGGGCATCATCTCCTTTAAAAAAAAAGTAATTTTAACTCAATGGAAAGTTAGGTCATTAACCTCCTATGTTATAATGCTTCTAATGGTTATTTTTAAAAGTAGTATATACTCACCCTTTAGAATTTGCTAAAGCTAATGAATCTAAGAAAATAATTATAATCAGGAGATTCCAGACTCATCAGCATGACAGCAGCAGGTTGCCTGCTTCCTTCCTGCCCTCATTGTTCCATATTGCCCTTGGTCAGTCAGATTTGCATAGTGAGTGGCCAAATGCTATCCCAATATTTGACTTAAGGACCAGTCACCTGCAAGGAAATGAAATCTTCAAAACTCATATCAAGGTTAAGCTTACATCTGAAGAATTTTGATGGTGGCTGATGAGGGTGCATGCATTTTCTCCTCTGCCATTAACCAATACACTTATTCATTGTTTTTACCATGGAACAGCAGGTACCCCAAGTGCCAGGCAAAATGCCTAGCAGGCTTTCAACCCAGTGAACTTTTTAAATGGCAATTTCCCAGTTTCATAAGGTTTTATCTCTAGTTAGATCATATTCATTACTTTCCCTGAGGCAAAAACTGATTTTTATATATTTTTTTTAGGAGAAAACCAAGGTTTTGAGTAGGTAGTGAGTGATGTGTATAGGACAACTTATGAGTAACTTCTATGTGAGGTAAGTAGGCAGAAGCTCTTCATGGAAAAGGAGATGACTGAGGAGTTATGGGCTAGCTGTCAAACTGTAAATGTCACTGCATCACTGCAAATTAACTGTGAAGAGTAGTTTTCCACTATGTGATTTTGGGGTTGTGGGTTTAAAACAAAAGAAGATTTTAGAATAATTTTCAAGGGGGTTGTTATTATTATTATCATCATTATTATTACTATTATTACTACTACTACACTGCTGCTACTACTACTACTACTACTACTACTACTAGTACTACTACTATATTCATTGCCATGGGATGTCACTGATCATAACAGTGCAAATAAGTTCTAGATTTAAAAAGTGTGCTAATTGACTTCAGGAGCTAATGAGTACATAAATACAACATAACAGATGCAACCTTCAGGATTTTTTTTTAAATGCTGACTGCTGGAGCCTGAGAAAATCATGAAAGGAAGAATAATCTACAACTTGTAAAATTTCTCACAGTTTTCCCTAACCATCTGCTACTGACCACTCCAAGAGCAAGGATACTAAGATGAGTAGACTACCAGTCTATTCTGCTATTGCATTCTCAGTTTAAAAAAATTTAAATTATCTATTAGTTTACCTTTACTTCACATACGCATAGTAATGACAATCAGTCATAGAAGGAAAAGATACTTATTAACAAAATCATGTCATTCATATATTCAGGAAAATTATAGTTATCAGGAATATTTGACTACTTGTGTGTCACCTGAACCAACTTCATACTGAGTACCTGTACTAAATTTTAAAAGAGCTCTGCCATTTATCTCTGAGTGCAAAAAGCAGGCATTTTTCTGAGCACAAAGAGCAGACGAAGAGCAGAATTTTTGAAGGAGGATTCTGAGCTCTTCTTCTATGCTCAAAACATTATAAAAGTCTGACACTGACCCCAGCTGTATTTCAGATTTCAGTCATCAGAGTTTTGCAGAGGCAAAACAAATCTGGTCAAAGGACAAAAAAACCAAAGCCTCTCACTTGCACCAGTGGAACTAGTGGTGGCCACATCAGAGAAAGGCCACAATGCTAGAGAAAATAGCTCTATACAACAGAGAAGGAAGAGAACTGAGACCCTTATGCTCACAGGTCCTTGCTAAGTAGGGACCGCTGACAGCAGACCTCCTTCAACATGATCAGGTTGCCTCTGCTACAGGTTTCCACTTCCCGTACAACCTCTCTATAAACAAACCTTTTTGGAACTTCAATTTTCTGGAGGCCTCTTGTTGAAACACGGGTAGGATGGGTGCTTAGGCTGTAGCACCATGATCTCCTCCACTCCCTTGCTACAAACTCCCAACATATCTGTGAAACAGGGTGCTCAAGGATAGCATCTCTCTTACTTCACATTTGTGCTTAGTGAGGCCCAGGTATTAAATGATTAAATTTCATCTACAAGCCTGTGTCTCTTGTTTATTATTTATTAGTGCTGCTGAAGATAGAAATTAAATTCTCCTGATGAGAGGACCTTACACTTCACACCTGACACAGCTGGCCAGGCCTGCTGAGGATATTGTCTGAACTCTAGCATTGCCTCTGTGTCAGTGTAAATCAGACACAGTCCTGCTTTTGGCAGCTTATGTGCCAGATACCTTATCACAGATTACCAGATCACTCATCTTCACATAAAGAATGAGAAGGAGGAAAGAATCAAAAACCTTGATTTAGGAGACTTCCAACTGTTAATTTAATATTTACACATAAATTTGCAATTTTTTAGCTGTGATAGAGTCCTACAAATTATACTTCATAATTATGGGACAGACCAGGATGGATCGGTTTGGAGCATCACACAGATATCTCAGCTTTGACATAAGACTCATGGGGAAGCACTGAGCAGAATTCCCAGTAACTTCATTTGAAAAGGGGATAGCTTTAGGTATGGGCAAAGCAGGCAACTGATTGTCTATAAAAGCACACTATTTTTGGCTGTAGGAAGACCCTTGAAATGAGCAGGTAACTTCTCCTGCCTGAGTAGCCAACACTGCTTTGCACTTGTCTCCACCTTATGCACTCATCATTTTTATTTAACATTAGGAACCTTCACTGTGAAAGACTTGTTATACCAAGGGGAGGAGTGGCTTGTAATCCAAACTGCAAACCTGAGAGCACTAGTGCTTAATTCTACTAGGGAAATTAGGTTCTGCTTGTATTGTTGAGGAAGTCTAATTGTCACAGAGGGAATTTCCCTTCACATTAGGTGCAGCAAATTAAATTCCGAAAAGGCATGAGATAGCTGGCCATTTTGTGAGTACATCAGGGGAAAAAAAAATTTATTTAACCAAGTTGTGTTTGCAGAGCTTACAATTAGGGGGTTTGGTTTCATTATTGCTATGCTTTTTATTTGTTCATTCTTTCAAGTTGACTACATTTGATGAAGAATTTTTGCCTTCCTTGAAGTATCATACTGTTTTAATGGAATTACACTTTGTCAGTGAAGAGAACTTCTAACACATTAATAAAACAGGGCTTTGGAAACATCCTGTAATGCATTTTTTAAGTATATGCAAGTATACAGTCTGGTTGCAATGAACTGCCAATTACAAAGTAATAAAAAGAGTGCACAGTATTGATTTGTTTTTCCTTTTGTGCCACTTACAAAAAATGGATTATTTCTGCTGAAGTGTTCCATCTAGTTTTGGTCACCATCTATTAGACAAGCTAAAGAGAACACAAGAATGACCAGCAACAATTAAGAGACTTGATTTACAGAACACAAAAAGAAAGATTCAGGTTTTCATAGTTTATGCAAGACTAGGGAGAGCATGACAATAAAGTTCAAACTTGCAGAAAAGTGAAACAAATAATTTTATTGTCACCCATATCAACCAAAGGCTAGGCAGGGAGCAAATCCTTTATTTTAAAAAACAGAAGTCTGCACAGGACATATGGAAAAAATTATATTTAAGCACTAGAACTGGTCAATTAGGAAAATAGTAGGATCTTCAGTGACTGCTTTCAAAACATTATAGGATCAACAATGACTGGAGACAGTCTAGGTTATTTAATCTTATCTGGAGGCAAAACACATTTCAGTCTGGAGTGAACAGGGAGAGAATCAAAACTGTAAATCCCTGTATTTCAAGGCCAGGCAGAACCATTTCAGTCATCTCTTCTGAATTTCTGCATAACAGAGGCTAGGAAATTCCAGAAGATGAAGATTGCATTAAACAATGGAATACAGGGGAACCAGGAGACAAAAAAAAAAATTTAAAACCAAAAAAAATTATTATGACTACAGTTTAGCAAAAAATTAGGAATTTTAGACTCAGTGATCTGTAATGGAGTTCACAGGAAAAAAATACAGGAAAAGATCATCTGACAAAGTATTTATTTATATTATTTCTAGGTACTTATGAAACAAAGAGGTAAGCAACTTGTGCCAAACCACTCAGTGGGAAAATAAAGCTTGTGAATTTAGTTAGGAGTCTAACACTGTATGACCTGATACTTTTATAAGTAAACCAAAAATTATCCTCAGTAGCTACAAATAATTTATTCTGAAAGTTTGTGTTCTGTTGTAGGCTTGGACCTTGATAAATATTTTCATCAAGGACAGAGATGATGAACCATAGAATGTCTTTAGAGGTTAACCTTTGCAACAGGCTGCCCAGTGACATGGTGGAGTCAACATCCCTGGAAGAGTTAAAAAATAAAAGTGGGTGTGGCACTTGGGGACAGCTTAGTGTTAAAAAGACAGAACTAGGTCAATGGCTGGACTCAATGAGGTTTTTCCCCACTTTAAAAATTCTATGATTCTATGAAAGACTGGAAATGCTTTGGAGAATACAATTTTAAAAATTGTGAAATACCCAGAAAAACTGGAGAAACAGCTAGAAAAATGTTACAGTTTAGTTTAGGACAAATAACATATATAACATTTCAGCAGAAACTGCCATGGCAAATAGAAGATTGAAAGTAAATGAAGAGACAGCAGTTCTAAAAAAGAAAAAAGAAAGGGAAAAAACCCACCAATATCTGAATAAATCAAAGCTAAACATAAATCTGTATTCCATCATCTTAGGGAAAAAAAAGCAAACAAGTGTATAAAGAGGGGTTGGTTATCAGGAGATTTTACATTTTATTCTTATATATTTGCCTGCATTTCTTGCCTGCCAGTCTTCTGGTAAATAGAGATATCATTTCCAATTTAGTTGTGGGAAGAGTGATCCTAAAATCTAAATGAAGTCTGTGGATACCTTTAGGAAATCATTCTTCTCCAGATGGACTGAAAAACTGTTGAGAAACAACTTCCTTAAAAGAAGATAATAAAGGAGGATGTTAAGTCATCTACAAGACAATGAGGACATTTTTTTTTTAGTTTCAGATTTTAACTGAAAATGCAATTGTAGATTGAGCACTGTGTAATGTAATTGCTATCAAGGACATAAAGAACAAGCCTATATAGTTTGCATTAGTCAAGACAAGTTACCGATATTTTAATTTAGATTAAAACTTTTTTCAGAATCACCCTCTCTGGAGAAGTGTTTGGTGTTAAACCATGACTCTCCTGAGCTGCAGCTGACTGTAATGGCTCTCAGGAAGCAGCAGCAGCTACTGTGATTTCATGAATATGTAGTTCTGACAACTGCCCTTCATTACCACTATTCCATTCTTTATTGGGATATAAGGGCCACAGGTAGGAAGCTGGTTACATTGGTTTTCCATTTGATGTAGTCCCATAAAGAGTCTCAGAACAGAGTTGAGAGTTCATATATATATATATATATATATATATATATATATATATGCGCATATATATAAATTTGGAAGTAACTAATTCAGTATGAAATGCTAAAAAGATCATCCTATTATTCTAGCCTTAGGCTTATAGCAAAGTTGAGGCTTTGAGCAAAATCCAAAATTCTCAAAATCTACCAGCATGCCCACATATGTAGCATTCATAGTACCAGCATGTATGATTAACTCCTTCTATGTCTTGCACAGGGTTTTTGAATCCATGGATTTCATCTTTTCTAACTAACATCAATGAACAGTCAGCTGTCAAGCTCATGAATAGAAGTGTGATGACTGCTTTCTCAGATATGCAGAAATATACATTATGGAAGATAGCAGCGTTGTCACCTCAAAAAATCATAAGAAATGGAAGATTATCCTACCATAGAGGAAATATCATCCCACTTAAAAAGACTAGGTAGAGATACCTACATGCTGGTCCCTTAACATGGTTATTCCTTCCTTCTTGTTGGAAGGTTAAGATCCACCTACAACATATTTGTCCATCTTAAGGGTCACATGCAACAAGAAAAACAGAACAACCACCTTTGCATCTTATATATGAAAGTCCTGCTAATGCAGCCCTCTGGACAAAAAAACAAAACAAAATAAAAAAAAACCTCCAACACTTTTTCCCCCTGTTTTTCTTCATTCTTCCACATACAGGGAAACTCTGGCAGAGAAATGTGTATTTACCTTTCCCTTCATAACATCATTGCAATGCAGAATAAATGGAGTAGAGGAAAGCACCTGAATATGATATCATCATTTTTCTTGTTTCTTGGCAGCAAAGGGAATTTTCTTACTATTCCATCTCTCTGAAGGAAAAAAAAAAAAAACACAAAAACCCACCACAATAAATTAACAGTCAGATGAAGTTTTTAGTGCTGATTTTTTCAAAGTCACATAAGGATGGCCAGGTGGAGACTACAGGAGTTACTTTAAGGACAACTGACCAGAACAGAAAAGACAAGTATTAACATTCTTTGTCAAGTATTTTATGTAATGCCCCAGGCCTGAAGTCTCTCAGCATTGCAAGTTACTCTTTCACAAAACATGAAAAGATAAAGCTGTACACTATCCAAACTGAATGTATCCTTTTGTTAGCTTAACAAATTCTGCAACATGTCCTATAGCTGCTGCCCTCTCAAGCAAGGTAGAGCACACTGATATAACATTCCCGGAATTTCAGATGTGTATGGGAACAGATGAGCTCTCAGCTTCTCATCAGTCTCATCTTATCTGGGGCCACCTTTGACAGGCTCTGTGCTATACCCAGACAAAGTGGCAGAGACTTTTGCCTCCATAAACACTTTGATAATGCCAAGCCCCTTCAGTTCTTCATTATGCAAATGGTTCTGCTGCCTGGACAGGGCTGTGCCAAAAACCTAGGGAAAACAATCGGAGACAGTGTGGAAGGTCTAGGAGGAGATGTTTCCCTGCCTCAACTAAAAAAAAAAAAATCCACATCCCTCTCAGGTCATCTCATCCTTCATCAATCACACACCACCCTCTGTACCCACAGCTTAAGAAATATCTGTATTAAAATAGATAATACTGACAACACCTAGTTCTGCCATCATAATGTTGTTAGTAACTGTATACACTGTTAGCCACAGTTCCTGTTACTCAGATTAAAAAAAAATCCTGACAAGGCTAATAACTGCAAGTGTCTCTGGATAAAAATCCCACCAGGTATTATAATCCATCTTCACTCTGAAAGGAATGCAGACTTTCCTCTTGCTCTGTCCCACAAACATCCTGACAAATTTTAAGTACAAAGGTATCCTGAAGTAAGTGCATTTGAATTTTATCACATAGAAGATATACTAAAGTCCTGCATACCGCATTTGTAATTTTTCATTGTGGCAATTTTTAATGCCAATATGAAACTCTAAATAAATTTCTGACATATTATTTCCAAATATGCATGCATTTTTTAACTTAAGCATCCCCATTTCATTATTTAGATGGTTTTGAGTTTTAATATTATTTCCTCAATTTCATACTAAGACCAAAACATTACTCTCCACTCCAAACTGACAAATACCCTTTAACTGAATTAACAGCAATCCAACTACAAAATGTAAAGCAGAAAGTTATACATGGACTGACAAGGCAGAAGAATAAACAGTTCATTTGCAGCACTTCTATTGCATCTGCTGACTTAAATTTTTAGCCATTTTATTACAAGAAGAAAAATGTAATATTAAAAAAAAAAAGCATTATGTATGCTGCATAACTTACAGAGGAGCAGCCAAGTGTTCCCATTGTACTTTTATCCTCATAAAAGCACCACACTGTCAGAATACAAACTTCCTAGCATACAAGCTTTTTTGAGTAAGAATATTTCCCACATTAGAGCCCTAAGCTGACATATTTATGTCACTACAAACACTCTTCGCAGTTAGCACTTTGTTATAAAGAATCACGGCAAGTCAAGTAGCCTCAAAATGAAGAGACAGCACTCAGATGAAGTTCTCTCCAGGTAACTTGGTCCACAAACACTTGTCTCTCCATCCAAGAGAGATGAGAATACATTTAGGTAATCAAACATAGTCCTTAGGACTGACTCCATAATTCAGAAAATGGCCTTAGCAGTTTCACCAAAATAAAGTTCACCAAATATATCTAAATCTGAAAGAAAATTTTATATCAGTTATATTTGTGCAGAGAGTAGCCCATACCATGATAGCCAGACTCAGGGCTGAGCTAAGAAGGACCTTTGTCTGAAGAGAACTGGAATTAAATCCTCACAGATCTTTTTCTCTAGGTTTCTATTTTCTACTTCACTGCATATAATCTTGCATTGACATAACATAGACCCAGTCACTTGAAGTGATAGAGTTCCACCCAATCTTCTTGTAAACAACAAACGCCAGAGGAGGGGCATGGACCTCTTGTCAGCCTTCACCAGCAAAGCACCGGTGTTTCCTGGACTGCTACTTCATTACTCCACTGTATCTAGTTCCTGACATCCTTTTTCAAGCAAGCAAAGAAAAAACCCAAAGGGCAATGCACTCTGCATCTTCTGCCCCAGCTGTACAAGAGTCTGCACTCCCCTGCAGCAAGGGGACCTCCACTTGTGGACATGCAGATTTATTTTACTTGTTTTTTTTTTTTTTCCCCACAAGCTTGAGCTGAATGTTACTCATGAGCAGAAAAGCACATAAAGCTCCTGAGCCTAAGGCTGCAGTGCATCTGTCAGAGCAGAGCTAAAATAAGGTTCAATATTTTGGCTTTCCTATACTGTACAAGATTATTTGGCACTGTGCTTTCTGAGTTTGTGAGGTCAGGCCTTCAATGTTGCTTTGTTATTATGTGGACTTAAGAGGTCAGTTTAAGTTCTTCTGAGCTTTTAATTTTGGAACATTGTTTTGCTATCCATCCACACTCTTCCAAACAAAACGAAAGCAGCACAACAAATATTCAGTGAGAATCACAGCTCTATCTGTGTATGCCACAGGGAGACAAAAATCTCCTTTCAGCTTGAGTATTCATCATGGAGATGCCTGTAAGCTCCAGATACATTTCCGGGCATTTAAGACTTGCAAATTATAAAACTTTTCTCTGAATCTTTCATATGACTATGACTCTATTAAAACTGCTTCAAAAGCTGCTTTTTTAAACTAAAGATGCAGGAAGTTGCACATATCATCTTTAATTGAAACATTTGAGCTCCTGAAGTGCTCTCTTCTTGGACAGACTGTGTAATGAGTTTTTTACATATATATAATAAATTAATAATTTAATTTGCTGTTTTAAAACTAGCAGTGTTGGTGTTGTAATGCAGATCATAATCACCTTCAGAAAGCAAATAAATGCCTATGAGATTAGGTATTGACTTTAAGGATGGCAGAACATGACCTCACACCTCATTCATATGTTATCAAGCTGCAGGGTGAGTCACTAAGCAATTTGCTTCTTTGTTTGCCAGGACAAAAGCACTAATGAAAAAAAAAAAAAGCTCACTGAAACTCTTTTCTGTTGAGAATATGTCCGCTGCTGGAAGTGGGGCTGTCCATGAGTCTACTGAGTTACTCACTTTATTTAAACTTTTTGGCTTTGTATTGCACACCAGTTTCTACCATTTCAGGAAGACTATAGCAAAATTTAAGATTTCTTGCTCACCACAAGAGAAAACTTACACTTTTATTTCAGGGACATTTGGGATAGATCTGTTTACTCTTTTCAAGGAAAAATCTTGAATATATCATATTAAGTAAATAAACAGAACACCTATAGAATCAATAGAATATTAAATGTTAAATTTGCTGAATATTTTCCTATTCCTTGTTAGTCTGGTTTGCACAGCATTACATCTTTGATCTTTGTATATGTCGAAATATAAAAGAGTGCATAATTTCTATTATGCAGTCACTGAGTTCTACAGTATTTTGGTTAACTCTATAGGACTTTTTAACATAAAACATGTTAAAGTCACATTAATCCATTACTGTATGAGATTCAAAGCCAGATTTTTGAGGCTGTTGTCTTTTATATTGTGTTGGCACAAACCTAGTTACTATTCTAACTACAACCCTATTGCAAAACTCTTCCAGAGGCAACACCAGTAATATTTTGGATGACAAATGACTTTTCTTAAAATGCCTCTCATTGAACAAAAGATATATTAATTCTTAAATCTTAAAATCCATTTCTTCACAAATGTATGTTTTCTAACACTGTTGTTTTGCCTACAGGTACAGGACTATTACTGAAGTGAACTGGCATGTTTATTAACTGACTTCCCATTTACTGAAACAACAGGGTCTTACAAGGTCCTAGGGAACTTTCTGACCCTGAAAAAGCAGAGGCCTTTACAGGTAGCCCTCTTCTCTGGTTACCTGCTTTCCTGGCTCCAGAGTCTAGGAAGAGATGCTATTTTTAATCAGTTTTCATCCAAGAAGGAACAATTTCTTTTTTTTTTTTTTTTTTTTTTTTTTTTTTTTTTTTTTTTTGAGTATGCATCAGTTATGCTAGTTTTTAGCAAGGAAATTAAGCTAGATAAAAAGCAATTTACTGCCAAGTACACTGAGTATTTGGCACCAGCTACCCTAACCAACAAATTTTGTGTTGAGCTGTTAAATAATCTCTTGTCCTACTTCTCCATATGTGAGCCTAGAAATACCTAGCTGAGATTATCCTTTTCAGATGTAATCTTCAGTGACCCAAAATAATGAGAAAGAAACATTGTCTTTCTGATTCCTGGGGCCTTTATTCTTCCCTGTCCCCAGATAACATCATCTTGAGTTCATACTTCAGTAATTGTTTTCCAGCAGCCTATGGATTCAAATAATCATAGGATCCTCCTAAACCAAGGAAAGAAAACTGTAGAGGCAGAGCACAAAAATTCAACACTGCACTGTAATTTAAATTCTCTGTGCTATTCTCAGCCTTGAAGTGATATTCTGAACAGTTCTACAGCCTCTAAAGGAAATGCTTAATTATTTCTTTGATGGTTGCCAACTGTCTACTACTGTCTTTATTACCCTGGAGGTAACTACATACAGAAAAAAAAATTCAAACAACAACAAAATAGAGACAAAATATATAGAGAGACAACATGACACTCTTGATCAAAGCAGAATGGACATTTTGTGTTCCAACTTCACAAGGAACAGACTACTCAGAAGCACTGAAAATTTAAAACTGGTTTTATCCTTCTCTTAAAAGCACCACCCCACTAAAAATATACACATTATACAGAGTTTTAGCAGTATGTTAAAATACAGCTAGAAATAAATACAGTGACAAACAGTATACAAATGAAAAACATTTCTGAAGTAGTATCCACCTAATAACTATAAGCTAAATGCATATTTTTTCTTAGCTCTTTAAAATTGTAATTCCTATGCAAACCATAAGCATGGCACATCTGCTAATCCTTATATTTTTCTGTCCTGATCTATAGGAGTTTTTATACAGAGTTCAAAACTACAACAGCTCAGTGCTTCAGTGTATAATGTTACCGTGCCTGTGCTTTGAACTGGTTCACCAAAGAGTGCTTCATCCCTAGATTATAAACATCCTTCACCTGAATTATATGGAACAAATTATGTTGCCCTAACTCAGAGTAGGTTGGTCCTCAATGACATGAACTAAGTTTCCCATGCCAAGGTAACCAAAGTCTCTTCCTGATGGCAGTGGACTCTAAACCATATATTTACTTGCTAAATGAAAATAAAACATGTGGTGGTGGTACTGTCATAAAGGAAAGGTAAAGGAAATGTTCCATATTGCTCTGACTGGGAACTGGGAAGATGCAAGAATTCAGACTCCCATCTGCAACACATAATGACTGTAAAACAATTCTGCAATTTTTCACCACAGCTGCACCCAGCCCTGAAAAAATATTCTCATATTTAACAAGTTTGCAAAATTACAGTTCTCAACCAATTTCTCTGTTTGGCTGCCTCAAATAGGCCATCTGGGTTTGTAGATAAAGTCAACATCAAATGGTTAGAGTTGATAAAGTTTTCAAAATACATTTCCAACAATCAAAAATATTTAGTAACATCACCTTTGTTGTCTCCCTCTGGAATTAATCTCTGCAATGAACTCCCTCCTTGATGCTCCTGGTTGTGAATATATTTTTGGAAACAAGAGACATTTACTAACCTGAGGTAGAGTTGCCAAAACCTATGAGATCATTTGATCTTGAAATGGAAAACAGAAAAAAAATTCATATCCATGTAATTGATTGGAGAAGAAAATACTTGGAGTGGTCCTAAAAGATAAATTTAAATTTAAAGCCAGCCCTCCAACTAACATAATTTTTGCATAAGTTTTTCTCCTAATCACTAAAATAATTTCTTCTATTTAGCTGAAGATACTTTCTTTAAATCTTTCAAGAGAATAGCTATGTGTGAAATAGCATTGGTTTCTATTTAGCTTTCAGAGGTCACTAATAATGTAAGGTAATAGGAAAATCTAACATGAAGATTCTAAATTCTGATAAAGAAACCAGAGTCTTCCTATGCCAGAGGCAGTCAGTGCTTCTCTGACCACATACTGAGAGGTCCTCCATCAGACACCAATGGTTCAGCAGCAATTTTCTGCATTTAATGGTTACTGACAAATGAATCTTCCTGTTAATGATCTGATTGAAAATAACTTGCAACTGTGTGCAGCATCCCAGCTATCCAATGACACGAAGACACCTGGTTCCAGAGCATGGATACAAGTGCTTCTAAGGAGAATCTGTCCCCTTGAATGGGACCTTATTTGCAGATCTGACTGGGTTCCTTCTGTAGAAGGAATCATACTGTATCCTTATAGGTAGCTAGAACTGAGACAGATCTTTGTCTTTTAGATATTTATACTGATCTCAAGCCATGCCTTTTTACATGGACAGCTTGGAACAGATCTGGAAACTGTAAAAAGTACATCATAACCAATGAAAGTCTCACGTCTATAATCTTCAAAGACTCATAAAACTGGAGCAAATGATTCATGATTCCTATTGCTGTATCATAATCATACACAACTCACAGTTCTACATGGCTTGTGAACAAAGTGAAACTTCACAGTTATGAACAAGCTGTGCTTAAAGAGTTTGAATTTATTTAAGCCCTAAACTTGTATTCGAAGGTTGTAGTTTTGAATGCAAACCCACACTCCCTCAACAAACATAATGAAAGAATTTGCATGAGAGCCCCCAAGCCAAAATGAGCTGTTTCAGACTGCTACAGTGTGATATACATGGTGCTGCCTGAGCTTCCTGTTCTTCACAGCAAAAAGTAGGAGGCAGATACAGAAATTATGGAGGTTAACATTCAGCTCTGACCTCAGAGGTCAGGCAGGCTTGCTTGGCAGGCCATCTCAGCTGGTGAATCAAAGTACCTAAGACATCTCTGACAACTCCCCAGTCTTTTATTACAGAAGGGGTAAAAACTTCTCACTTTGTATTATTTCATTCCAGATTAGTTAAAGATAGTTCTGATGAACAAGAAGAGGTAATCTTACCCTAAATTTTGCCTTTCTCTTATTTAAATTTGCCTTTCCTTTAGCGGAGATGAAGTATATTAGCCCATCTGAAATTAAAATATTTGGCATGAAGTCAAACATTTAATAGCCTGAAATTAAGCCAAATTGTTTCCTTCTTTCTTTGCATCTCTCTTCTATCTACTTTTATCATCTTGGTTGGATCAAAGCCAACAAACTAAGATTAAAATATTTCTAGCTACTCAAGATGTCTATTAGAAAACACCTCCCATGACTGACAGAGCAACATACAACATGGGAATAATATCCTGAATTTCTGAGAGGAAAATTAAAAGCATTGTTTTTAAACTGACAAATTATTTTTAGCTAAAAGTCCTACCTTATTTTCACAAATTGGGGGATGACCATAAACTGAATAAACTCAATTAAAAAATTGTAATTTTGTTTACCTCTCTATTCCTCTGGCTGTGAACTGTGAGTCAGATCATCTGTCTTCCTCTGGACTGCTGAGTGAGTGGAATAACATCAGTTCTAACCAAACACAAATGAATATACAGCATAATTCAAAATAATACAATAGCAATATCCAAGGAATACTGCCAGCTACTGATTTTCTATAATAATATTTATAGTCAAAGACAAACTGAAACCTCCTTGGATACAAACCCAGGGAGTATTTATTCTGTTAGTGTCAAACCCACTTTCCTTTGAAATTACCTGATAAAATCCAAGTAAACTTAGACCTGTCATAGCATTAACACATAATTTCTATTTCAGACCAGAAGGAAGGATTATACAATAGGAAGATGACTTCTCATCACCCCTCTGGGCCCCTGCCCCTAAACTTAGTAATTTTCATGGACTAAAATATACTGCGTATTCCCACAAATATTATCCAGGACAGAAATATAAATCTTAATGAACAATGTACTGATGTATAAAACTAATTAAATGAGTTACTAAATTAAACATTTTACACAGCATAATGACATACAATAATCGGAAGTTCCTGTGCTTTCAGATACTCTGAAATACAGCATATTCATCTCAATATTTAAATACTGTCTTCTTGCCTTTGAATTTAAAAAAAAAACAAATAAATTATATCATTGACTAAAGTTGTTTTGAAATAGGTTTGGCAGTTTGCTTATAAACTACAACTTGCTTTAAAGGTACAACTCTAATTGTCAGAAATAATTAAATTCCTTTAAAATATTGCCTGTAACTGAGTGACAAAATTTCTGTGGAATTTATTTACATCAAGATTATTTGAAGATATGACTAAAGAGGCATATTAGTGTCATATAGCTGTCATTCTAAGAACAGCTTTGTTTTGAAGTTGATTGGAAGCACATATTAAACTCCCTTGTATGGTATAACTCTCAGTAAATTAAGTATTCTCCTTAACCTATAGATTTCCTTTCTCAGTTAAGCATTAACTTTAGATGCAGAACCAATAAATAGATTTTAATATAGTATCGCAGTCTTTTCATCTTAATAAACAGCTAACTCCAACTTGTAAATGTCCTATCTTAAAATAAATAAGCAGAAGTATGTCATGGCATGTTCTCATCTCAAGAGTTAGTAGAGAACTCACAAATATTGATGCCTGCTTCCCTCATTATTGATGGATATAGTACTTCTGTTGATGGGAAATTCTTAAAATTTTTAATACAACAGCACAGCAGTTCTAGTGTCTGCCAAAGTTTATCTAGTCAAACTTTTTATATTATTCAATCAAAGAAGGCAGCCAACCCTTTACCGTACTACATAAACCTACTTACACTCATCTAATATAACCTCACAGTTACCATTTATCTCCACTTACCTTTGCACATCCAAATATTTATCTGCATCACCTCCCTATATTATTTAAGATTTTAATTTCTCTAGATTTTGCTATTCATGGATACTCTGATTTCACTGAAGGTTTAAACTATACCAATCACTATGTCTTGTAGCACCTTGATGTAAGCATCTTTACAAATGAGCTCTAGACAATATTACCTTACTCAAAGCACCCTTACAAAGGAAATGTAGACAACATTACCTCTATTGGAATGTCAAATGAGGGAAATATGGGGAATTTATGACAGTAAAACGGGCAACAGACATGTTCCCAAGGCTGATAACAGCAGACAAGTCTACGGGATTCAAGGTAATAATCCCTAATACTTTCTGATGAAAACCACAAAAAACATTACCTGGGGATTGCTGACTGTGCTGGTTTTGGCTAGGATAGAGTTAATTTTCTTCCCAACAGCTGGTGTGGATCCAATCTATTTGACAGCTGATCCCAAAGGACCACAAGGATATTCCATGCTATGTGGCACCATGCTCAGCATGGGGGCAGTTGGCAGAGGTACCACTGCCTGGGGGGCAGTTGGCGGAAGTGCCACTGCTCAGGCACTGGCTTGGCATCAGTGGATTGGGGGTGAGCAGTTATTTTAATCTGCATAATTTGGCTTTATTTCCATCTCTTTGTTATTTTAATTTTCATTACAAATAATTATTATTAATGTTATTATTATTATTTCTTCTACTACTACTACTTTAGATTTAATTTCATGTCATTTAATTCCAGTTATTAAACTGATTTTATTTCAAATGAAAAATTTTCTCTCTTTCACCCTTCCAAATCTCTTCCCCCATTCTACAGGGGCAGGAGTGAGCAAATAGCTGTAACGGCATCAGGTGCTCTCGTGGATTAAATCATGACACTGGGCTACATCAATAAATCTAGGAACATGGGAAAAGTGCATACTTGCAAGTTACTGATGTGAGAGAGGCATGGTTACAACTTATGTAGATTGGTATGAATGTCAGTTCATGGTGAGTGGTTAAACTGAATAATGCCCTGAATGAGTAATAGTGTGTAGAAACGTAGTACCTTTTTGTAGCAGCAGAGAAGCTGATCCAACATCTCTATCAGATCAATAGAAATCTCATTCATGAAAGAATGCAAAGTGTTAGCAAAGACTAGCTAATCTTGAATAAGCAATGCATTCACATTGGATATTTTCTCAGGGTTAACTTTAAGAACATGAGGATAGATGTCCACCTACGGTGACCAGCAGCCAAAGGAAGAAAACAGCAACACAAAGATTTCTCACCAATGAATACGCCTAATTAGAGCAAGGTATCTCAAAATATATTGCAGGCACTGACACCAGCCACCAGGCATTTAAACTCCCATTTTGAGGACAATTGGTTTGGAACGGAACACAGTGTTGTTCAGGTCTTGAAGTAAATTTAGAATAATTTGATTTGTCTAAAACAATCCCCATCTTATCTTCTCTTTGTTGAAATTCTCTTCCAGAGCAGGAAAAGATATAACAGAAAATAGGCTGATTTCCTATACTTTCTATCTATTTTCTAACTTTCTATCATCTGACATTTAAGCTACCTGCCTGGAGCAATAAGGCATTCTTCACAGCTCTCACATATTCATTGTGAACTTCAAAAGATTGTGTATCTTCTTTCCCTAGGCCCTGGTGTATTATAGTTCCATAGAAAGATACAATTCTTAGTAATTATTTGTGAGGGGCATGTGGCATATATGAATGACAAGTCCACTGCATGACATGCCCTTTACCCAAAGAAAATAATCAGCCCTAAGAGAATGCAGCTGGTGTATCTTCACTTAGAATATTTCATAGACACTGAGACAATCTAATCACTTTTTGTTTCAAAATTGTTGTAAAGCATTAGAGTAAAGCGTGAATTCATCATAATTTCAAATTATTCTTCCCAAGGTGCTTCAAACCACAGACCTTACATTGCACAAAAAAGAAGCATTTACATATCTTTTCAAAACCACGCCTCTACCCTCAATACTATTCCTATCAGGAAGCATTAAAATTTGAAAGTTTAAACATGATTCACAGCCCTGTTATAGGAAACCAAACATAATTTTCAACACTGGCATGCTGAGGTTGCTGCTGTTCTTTCCTTTGTAAAGGACTAAATCTTACTACACAAATTTCAAGGGTTCTTGAATGTGAACCCAAAGAAATTTGTCAAAATTGACTGAAGCATAAGGACCATTAAAAAAAGTAAACACTAAAGGAGAAAATTTCTTTGAAACACATGAAATTTTCGGCAGTGAATGCAGACAACTAGGGTACATATTTATATACACACTGAAGTATGCAAAACTTGCTATATAATTCAGAGCAAAAAATCTCAGGCTGGGATAGAATCATATTAACAGACATTTACAGGAACTTGCTCGGTTGTAGCAACTCAGGCAACAGGATCTCCTTTTGAGAGACACTTTATCCTTCTATAGCCATGGAGCCCATTTATGCAACCAAGGGGCACAGTAAACATAGAGGTGGCACTTAGAATTACATAACTGTACTAAACTCTCAGGTTTCCATAGTTTCTGTCCATTGCAGGAGAAAAACTACTGAAGTCAATGGAGATCTTTTTCTGAATAAAATATAAGGGTTTGATGCTCATACCCAGCCTCAAGCCAAACATATTTAAAACTTGAACACTAAGATGGAGGAACAGCCATATTCTGATTGTTGAATCTATGAGTCATATATGAAAAAAGATGCCAAATTTCCACTTAAAATGGCACAAAAAAAAGAAGCAAAGAGGAAAGTGAAAGCAATATACTGCTGCAAATTTATTGTATTCCCTTGGAGTCAGCTTTGCTTGGCAGCCTACACAGCTTTTGAGGATCTTGGGGGAAACCTGCAGGTTGTGGAGAAGTTCTGCAGGGACTCTTGCCAAATTAGACTTCTCTCACTGAACTAGACTGATTTGAGAAACTCATTAAAAAATCAAAAGCTTCCTAACATATTTGTTTATGTTGACAGCCCCATTAAAATATAGGTGATGTGTTTAAAGAAATTCTCTGTAAATTCTTTCTGTAGGAGAAATGCACTAGCTTCAGTCGTCTTATAGCTCCTGTCCCAATGCTATGCTTCACAGCAGTACTGCAAAAAACCCCACACAACCAAAAGCATCAAATAAACATGGTTTGCAACAGCAGAACCATATCAAATATCCACAAACTGTTAACATTCTGAGTGAAATGTTCTGTCTCACACATAGTTTCTTTGTATAGCACCAACTGCTTTCAGCTTTATATAAGCAACATTTTGGAAGTAGAACCAAAGACATGTTCTTACACTCAGGGCACAAGGAAGTGATCCTAGCTTACTTTGTAGAAAACAAGGCAGCATTCAGAAGAATACTGAAGAAGCATCCTTCTGGGAAGACACTTTCTTTACCACATCTTGTTTCAAAATACAAGACAGCTGCAGAGAGGAACCTTGCACTGCTTTAGTTTCTTGGACAGCCAGGCAATGGTTTTTTAATAAGAAACAATTCCCAGAGCCAGAACAGCCTTGTATTTTCTACTGTGCATTTTAATATTTTCAAAATGAAAACTTCAGCAATAAACTGACTTGATTTCCTGAGTCTGAATCACCATTAGTAACTATTGCATCTCTACTGTGGAGCTCATAGAAGCATGGGCCTAAGATGAGCCCACCCTTATGAAATAATAATACAGTAATAATGTATATGCATATATGTACGTTAGAGCACTATCTACTCTTGGCAGCGAATGCTGTATTTAATAAGGCTAAGTTCTATATCACGTAAATGATGCAAGATATAAATGCATATCTTTCTATCTATCTATCTATATATATGCATATATAAAAATATATATCATTTATATGTATATATAAATTATATAAAAGATAAATGATGCTCAAGATTTACCAGTACCTCCAATTTTCAGGAAAAAAAAAAGGCAAAGTTTTTGCAGAGAAAATATTACAGACCAAGCTAGACAAATATTCACCTTGAGATTAATGCCGATAATAAACCAAGGAGAGAAATAATGAGAATAGGCATCAATTAGCATCCTGGAGACAAGAAAATTTAAGGGAAAGTGAGAAGTCCTAGCAGTCAATCTGAGTAAAATCTAGCAGAAAAAAATAAGAAAAACAGGAGGTACATCAACCACAAGCACCAAGTAAAACAGCTTTGTCTTATGCCAAGTAGTGCAAAGAACAGTATTTTGGCTATTATCCAAAAAGGAAAATATTTTATCTTAAACAGAATTGGGTACCTAGGAGAAAGCAATCAGAAGGTCAATTAGAATTCTGGGACAATGTTTGTTTGGCTTCTGAAAGGTATCCTGGCTGCCTGCAATAGTAGAAAACTCAATGACCTACAAAATCCCCTCAGTTCCACGTTTCTTGATAAATAGGCATTTTATAACAACTGATGGCCACACTAACTCCAAGAAGAGTTAAGTGTGTTGTTCTGAGGCACTGCTCTTGCCTCTACACAAGAACCTGAGAAACCTTCCTGATTTCCACATGAACTCAGCCCAACAGTACAGTGCTTATCAGGACTTGAGACATGGATAACATCTGTGTACTTGCAGCCTCACACAGAGATCCAAGACTCTGAGCTTGCACTTACGTGCTGATTTAGTATTAGCTGAACAATGGAGATTAAGAAATTGATGTAAATTTTAAATATGCAGATATTTTAAATAAATATCTGCATATTTTTAATATGAAGATATTTAAAGAGGCTACATATAATTTTAAAATATATTTTCGAGGTCATTAGCATGTCCTCTTTTTCTTCAACCATAGCCTTCATTACAGCATTCCCCAAACTACAGCAACTCAGGTCTGTCAGTCAGATTGGGGGATCCACAGTTCGTTCTGCATCTGAGAGAGGGTGACTGTTCTTGACCCTAGTAGAGCATTCCCATTGCAATTCCAATCTTTCTCTCTCTTCACAAACTTTAAAATGAGCCTCTCACAAGATATATTTAATTTAATGAACTGCCCTATTTCCATTTTCTGAGTCTCTCCAGCTCCTCGTTTTCCAAGTGTCCTTCCTTTTGCATGACTATAACCTAGTTGTAGTGACTGCTGGAGTTAAACAGTAAAGGTTTCTAAAGAAAAAGCTCATCTTAGGCAGCAAGAGAATCAGCTCAGGCAGTCAGGCACCATTTTCTCAGGGTGTTTGCTGGGCTTATGATCCTTCCCCAACCTGTTGTATCTCAATGTAAAATATACATTGCAAACAGAATTAAAGATTTAGAATATGGGCTGTTATACAGCTTGAGTAAAGAGGTATTAATAACCTATATCCACAAAAACTTCTCACACCAGCATGTCCAAGACTGAGCACCAAGATGTTTCCTATTACCATCCGAGTAGCAGTTGCATCTGGACAGTTTTCCTTATCTCCTGTTAATAGGCCCAATCAATATCTTGCCACATGACTCAGAGATAACACTCTCCAGGAGCCAGTTCTGTTTAACAGGTGATCAAGGACACACCTCGTGACTCAGAATAACATCAGTCTATTGTGAGATGCTCCACCCAGGGAGAGAAGCTAGGCATTCCCACCTGGATAAATCCAGGCATTTCTAGACAGAAAGGCAGCCTTTCCACAGGTTTCCAAGAAGACACAGCAACCACATCTGCCACTCCAGGAGGACTGCAGCACTCCAATTTGGACTCCTACCAGCACGCTGGCCAAAGGGGTGTCAGGTTGTATTCTGACTTTGTCAGTGGTCTTCCTTTTGTATCATTGCATGTATTTTTGTCTTTTTTTCCCTTTTCCCAATAAATTGCATTTCTGACTTGGAGTCTCTCACTGGTTTTGCTTTCAAACCAGAACACAGCACTTTCGCACAGGATTCCTGGATGGCTGACACTGCCCTCCCCCTTTCTTCCTGGCCTCCTTCCACTCCCACTGCAGATTTTCATATAAAATAATACAATTTCACAGTTCAGTCAAATATGAAAAATATTCAGACAGAAAAAGCCTGTTCCCAAAAATGCAGCTTGTAAGACAACACTCTTTCCAAGGGGAACTCAAAGTGCACTGCCACTGCTGACTCATTTCATTTCCTGCACCTGCAAAATAAGAAGTTCCTTTATTCTGATGTCTTTCAGCATCAAAGAGGTTACAGTGCAGCCTACTATGGGTATATTTTGTTTACTTTAAATTATAGTGTTCAAATATCAGTATAGCTTGCTGGAGCTGGAGCTCAGTGCAAACTGACAGCATGGGTGTTTGTTTTACTTCCCAGCTGAACTCTGCAGCCCTGCCAAGCTCCTATCCTGCTCACACTGCTAATGTACCACAGGTCAAAGCCCTCTATTCCTTCACATCTCTTCAACTGCAAGAGATTACAAATTGCTAAGTTAGTGTAGCTGAAGAATGCAGAAAGGTGTCTTCATGAAAAGCAAGTTTTCAAAGTAAATACTGATATATATGGGTTTGTTTATCTGAAGGGACTGAATTTAAAGGAGAGACTCTGTCAGAAGTTGCTCACAAGATGAAAAAATTAGTTTGGATATGGACTCTACCATTTGAAAACATTAAATTATATGGAGTACACTCCATATAACTCCTCTATATTAGTCCTACAAATTTAAGTCAGATTATATTTTTCTTGTATTTTTTTCCTTTGAAGTTTACCAAATGCCATGTATTCTGCTTTCTGAAACTATTTTTCAGATCAGTCATTAATTTTATTCATTCATGTCTTCACATTTAAATTCTAAATGGGCTTTTTGATATTTTCAACATATTTTACAAAATTTTTAAGTCTTAAGTAATAAAATGTTAAAGTATTTCTGAGCACAGCACACATACTCAAAAATTACCAAGAATACTGGCCCAGAATTCCTTCCCATTTTTTCCCTTTACACGGAAAACCAAATAAAACAATATTGCTGTGTTTATACACTAAAAGTATTTCTAGGACAGGAAGGATGGCCCAGTGTTTTCACCATTTGACAGCATAAGCTTAAAGCAATCTTATGGTTGCCAGAAACTAATTACTAGGGTGTGCAACTAAAA
This sequence comes from Vidua macroura, assembly GCF_024509145.1. Classification (NCBI taxonomy): domain Eukaryota; kingdom Metazoa; phylum Chordata; class Aves; order Passeriformes; family Viduidae; genus Vidua; species Vidua macroura. The sequence goes on from NC_071611.1 coordinate 35,876,875, forward strand.
CAAGGAAGGAAGTAGAGGAATAGTCAGACACTGAGCTAAGTAACAATATGTCTCCCATTAAAGGGTTCACTGAAAAGCTTTCATGCATGTAGTGCACACAGCTAAAGTACTTTTAAAAGTCCAAGTGCATCATAAACACGTATTGCACCAGAGATAAGCAGTCAGAAGATGTCAGGTAACATCCCCAAAATGCCATTAAAAGGCAGGCCCGTAGAGCTGGGGATGGCTTTCTTTGGATTTTGGCTTTGCTTTATGTTGTTTTTCAACAATGTGCAGCATTATGACTGTAAAACACTTACATTTTGTGGTTTATATGACTGAGAATGTCTTCCAATTTTCCCATTCACAGACTTTGCTACATTTTCAGACACCTGGAAAATCAAGACCAATTAAATGAACTTAGGCAAAAAACCTCAAAAACACAAAAAAGCTGTAGCAATGAATTTCCTGATAGCAGGCATGTAAATCAAACATTTTCTTCTATGCATCTAGAAAAGTAATTACTTTAGATTTTGTTAACTGTTGAGTGTCTGCTTCCTGGACTCACCTCTATATACCCTTGTATTTTTATTTTTTCAGTACTAAAAATATAATAATCTAGCCTTCTATTCAGTGAAAGAAACAGGGATTAAAATATATATGAAAGAAAATTCTGTTTGGTGGAAAGACACCCTCAAATCATGTCAAAATATTCAGGTGAAGTAATCCTTTCAAGAAAAAAAAAACACATTTGCAGCCTGCAGGGGAGTGCCGACCCTGAGCCTGTCTCGATGAGCATGGGGGTTCTGTATGGCCCAACAGGGAATATGAGATTCAGTTGGGAATTCTAGTTCTCTGATGTAATGGAGTCAGCCACAGAATTTCAGTAGGTTTATAAGGCATTCAGTCTCTGTGAACACAAGTTTTCATTTTGTAAAATTGATGGTTAATGTTACCTAAATAAGCATATATATATATATACCTATGTATATGTATTGGCCCTGTAGCCACACAGCATAAATGTAAGCACTGGGTTAACTATTTGGGCCATAAATAATTAGGTTTCTTTCCCCTGTAACCAGGAGACTAAGAAAGACAACCATTATAATAATACACTATGAAGTTCCAGGAGCTCCCTACCAAAAGATTGTGAGGTGCTTAAACAGATGTAATAGTATGAAATAATAATTTATCCAGAATAATTCCATTAGAAGCATCAAGGTTACAACAAATGCCATGAGCTTGTTAGCAGCCCAAAAGAATATGAAGAAACAGCAGCATCTGCTGCTGCAATTCCTTCCAGCTACTTATTTGCAAGTGTGACTTGCTAAAAGACAGAATCAACCAGCAGATCGTTGCATCCCGGGTTGGTTCAGTTAGGGGTTTTAATAATGTTAGTTAGCCAGTTCTATGTACCCCCATTTCCCCCCCATGATGGTTCACTCCGAGTCACTCACCATTGGAGCTTTCCCGTGTCAGTCTTGTAGTCACCCCCTGTTCGTTCCTGAAACTTCTGTGTCAGTTACCCCATCCCTGTATTCCTATTTGTCCCGGAACCCTGTATCCACGCCTGTTGTGTTCTTGTTGGCTGCTGTGGTCCACGTCACTCCCCTGTTGCCTGTCCCCATTGGACGAGGGGGCTTCTGCCCCTGTCTGCCCACCCCCTATAAACCCCCATGCTTCCTTTGTCTTGCCGCCATCTTGACCACGTGCGTGCTAGGGGACAGGTGCCGCTCCAGGCACCGCAGCGGCCACACAGGAATAAACTTTCTCCAGCCACGCAGGACAAGGTGTGCTTTCCCTCGCCCCTTTGTCTCCTCTCAGCGCTGGCTACAGAACACGGCTAGCCCACGCCAGAGGCTCAACCCCAGAGCTCCGCACACACGCGGCAACCCCAGTCCGGCCAAGAGGCAGCGCCATTAGCCGGGCTCCCCAGCCGCCCAAGACTGGGGAGAAGAATGCAACGCCACAGCAGATGACTGTTGTAAAAGTTAGGTTTAGCCCTGCCTCTTTTCACCTCTTCTTGTGTAAGTATGTGTGCAAAAATGTTAGCAATTTTTGCTGTTGTTGTTTATATACTGCAGAAAGTAGTGAATATTTCATTCTACTGCTAAATTAACACCATACCACAATTATAGATTTCTGCCCTAATGCACTCTATTCTGGATTTCAAGTTCCTTTCACACAGGAGAAAATACATGTTTTTCTGCAAGGAGCTGCTGTTTCAGAACTGAGTGTTCTTTATCTAAGAAATTTGAAAGATATTTTCATCTAAACAGCACACAAAAAAGAGAATTTCTCAACTTGTACTTCAAACATTAGTTGTGAGATATACACTTACTTGAAAACATAGACACCACAATCAAACAAAAATGACAGAAAATAATTAACTCAATGTGAATGAAAAAAAAAATTGTACAAATTAAAGTTTTTATAAATTACTAGAACTGAAAAGACATACAGAAATATATTATTTGCAGGATTAGCTTGACATTAACCTTTTTCTGGTTAAAGGTATCTTCAAGTCTATTTTTCTGTTAACACATTGAGGTATTGAGGATTTAAGCAGCTAATATTTGTTGATCTACTGACTCTTCCACACACAAAAGAGTCTAGATCAATTACAGATTTGCAACGTGAGTGCTAATATTCAATATATCTGGGGCCATTCACAAATATACATGGTTTTAATGATGAAATCACTGGAACTAATGAGTGACAGTAAATGACCATGAAATCAATAGCCTCAGTATGATGAAAAGCAGATACACACTTTTTCACATCTATAGTTCTTTTGGGTTTTGTGTTTGTGCAGACCAGTGGATTTTTTGTAATTTTTCTTTTATAATCCATGCCAGATCCTCATTCAGTCAAGCTTTGCAGTATTTCTGCACAGATCTTTTATTCTGAAGTCTCAGAGCACTTACTAAATAATATAACTTATGCTGGTTATTAATGATGATGAAATACCCATAATTTTTAGGTATATTTATCTTTCAATAGCTTTTTTTTCCTGTGTAAACAAGACTTATGTTATGTATTTTCCTCTCCATTATTCCAGTTCCCTTCCTCCCCACATGAGATGTGCAAACTTTTGGCAGCTCACCTGAACATAATAGAGGCAATGAGGTCTCAAGATTAGTTAAGGCCTTGTAATCTTTGTAAAAAGCAGAAATGTGGATATAAATTTTAAAAAATTGGGGTTTTTTTAGGTCTACTGCTAGAGTCAAAACCAGTGATACTTATATGACTGATGGGGACTGACCTTGAAGGGAAAGTAATAGGTAAATATAAGTTAACACAAAATCATTCTATAATTCAGTTAAGCAGTCAATGAATGGATGAACACCACATGAAAACCTTCTTTAGTTGTGGTGTTCACAGATCTTTTTTAATATTTGGATCAGTAATAAAATCCCATGATCCTAGGCAATATTTTACATTGGATCCATTCAGGCCAGCATCCAGGAATGCATTTAACAGAATGCATGTATGTCCATATCTTTCCTATTCAGTACAAAACCAGCCCTATTCTCAAGTTACTGTAATCAGCTGCCTGAGCATAAATGTACCATCACCCTCTGCTGGAAAGAGTTTAATCTACAGTTAGAGACAGCTACAAATGCTAGATACAGAACAAAACTTAGGCACACAAATCAAAGGTTACAACACATCGTTTTATAGATAATTATCACCTATAATGATGAAGATAATTGCACTGGACATTTGCAGCATTAGATTACATCCTTTAGATAGCCCGTGATTATTGGTTAAAGTGAAAACTCTATTAATGAAATATTAATTATAAGTAATTTTTTTACCAATATATTACCTCAATCAACAATTAAGAAAAATTTTCAATCCTTAAAACATATGTACAGCATTTCCACATTTTCAGAATTAAAATATTTGAACTCCTACTCCTTTCTTTGAATATGTTACTGGTTAAATTTAGTGGAAGTAGGGTTGTTTGCTCTGTTTGTGATATTAAAGAGCCATGGTAAGCAAAGAGCTCTTGATGGCCGTAAAACAGACCTAATAGAAATTTTAAAAAATCATTGAAAGCATGAGACAAATAGGAAAAGCCAGCTGCTCACATACCAAGGCTGAGAGAACTAAATGTGTAACAGATGGTCTAGACTACCTTTGGCCATCAAAATCATGCCCAAACAATATACTACGCAGTTGTGCAGAAGAGTGGAAAATCACATAGATACAAGTGAAGAGAAACACATAATGGCTTGAGGGTTCTAGCAATGAATGTCTTTTCATGAAGTAATGTTAATGGACCACCAGCTCTCTCTGTGAATCTCTTTTGATTCAGACCTGCAAGCTATAAAAACTGTCCACTCTCTGGAAAAATGTAAGATGAAACATGATATGAAAACTAGTTGCATTTCTGCTGTTAAAATAATGTTATATATAAACTGATTTTATGTTTCCATGTGGAAAAATGTATGCAGTTCTAGTCTCTCTATCTTAGAAAGAATTAGCTGTTACAGACATAGCTGCAGATGTGTGATTCAAACATACCAACAGCACAAGCATAAGGGCATATTGGAAGGAAGATGAGGATTTTTAAAATTTTATGGCAACATTTCACTTAATTTTCAGCAAATCTTGTCACTGTATTGGCATCACTTGTTCCCAAATATAACAGACCAGCTTGACAAAAAAAGGTTTAAGTATCTCACTCAATGGCACAGGCATTTATGGAGAACATGGTAGATGATATGGTAGTGTGGTAAACCCTCTCTCAGGCTCCAGTAAGCATCAGCTGGAAACAGTAGAGGACAAGTTCAAAACAAGTATGGCAAGGTGGTTTCCACACACCTTGGAAAATCCTTTCCACAGCTTGCTGTGGACACTATAAATTTTCAACGTCTCTAAAGAAAATCCCAACTGGACAAATCTATTGAGGAATAGCACAACAAAGATGATGAATTACAAAGACGCTCATCTCTGGCTTGATGAAAACACGTGTGACTGCACATTCTTACACTCTTCCCCAGGCTTCCCTTACCATGAAATATCACAGAATGTATTCTTTAAACTTGTTTTCCTTGATATGGTACAGTCTGGTACAGACAGACTCACCCCATGCTCAGGTTCTATCTAGTCCTTACGATGCTTAAAAGTAACCATGTTTTTTGTGGAGTGCTCTGCATATCTAAATGTCTTCTGAATATACATAGCTGTGCAACTTTTCTCTCTCCCTCTGTCCTGAATCCCAGAATCATAGACTTATTTTAGGTTGGATAAAACTTCCAAGATCATCAAATCCAACCTTTCACTGAAAAGCACCTTGCCAACTAGACCCTGGCACTAAGTGCCATGCCAGGTGTTTCTCGAGCATCTCCAGGGATGGCAACTCCACCACTTCCCTGGCCAGCCTGTTCCATTCCTTTCAGTGAAGAAATTCTTTGTGAATAGGACAGTGCTCTCTCAAAGCTCACCACAGAGACAACAGATACATGCAGCTTATGTTGCCTCATCCCTTCTTCCTCATCTCACATACTCTCTTAGCCTCTAAATAGTCCAGTGGCTAGAGCAGTCATGAAGAGAGAAAAGACTGGATACATTCCTTCTTGGCCTTCTAAAGGGAGGGTTAAAACATAACCAATAAATGGAGAATGAAGTGCAGGGTTGCCCAAGTGCCCAAACAGTTAATTATTGCCCCAAGGAAAGATGTATTTTTCTATTCATAACATAATTTAAGAATAAAACACATTCTGTCTGCTGATCAGGACAAAGCAAGAAATGGGGGCCTGAATCTCTTAAATGATAGGAGAATTGACCGTAGGACCTTCACACATGGGAGAGGTCTACAGCTACTGAGCTGTGAAACACACAGAACAGATTGCCAACTTTTTACAACAGTTTGAAAGAGATCAGTTCCTTCATTCAATTTCTTGCACAGACAAATCTTGCACATCTAGCTTCTAAAGAAAATCTTGTGTTGTAAACACAGCACAGAGAGAAGTGTGGTTCTGAACAGTGAAACAAAGAGCTTTGTGACATCTTTAGGACTCTCCCTTTTTGGAAAGTTCCCTGTTGTCTAGCTTAGGAAAGCTTTGAATCCTCTCTTTCAGTTTCTTATTCCAGACTGTGGATCCCATTTGTGTCTCTCTTTTTCTATTTCTTCCTCTTAAAAGAAATTTAGACTACATAACAGAAAATTAAGAAATAAAATGGAAGCCATTACACATATCTTACCATAAGAGTGAAGAAAAGAAATAAAAGAAAACCTTTATCCTGATATGATGCTATTGTGATCTGACATCCTATTGCTAGAGTTTAACATAGAGATTGATACTGGCTACAGTTAACAATCCCAGACAACTCCTTATTGGCTGGCACTAACTGCTGAAAGACACTATGGACCAGTCTAGCATCAACAGGAAAAGTTCATGTGATTTTTCCAGTTCCATCAAAGTAAACTTGAAATTCACTTTTAAAAATAATCTGGTTCATTCTGACTGGGACTAAATAATTTGTTCTAAAAGTCCTCAGACACTGGACATGAGAAAGACAAATGCTTTCAGCAAAGAGGTGGTTTGGGGACAGATAACAGTAATTTCTTCAAGTCAGCACAAATGCAACTGAAAAAGGACACATGCCACAGTCTAAATCACCAAAGAAATAACAAAACTACCAGCTAAGATGAAGAACTGAGCAATGTTGATAATCTAAAAAAAACCCTCAAAAGATAGTTCACTTTTAGAATATTTGGTTTGAACTGAGAACAGCACATCCGGGAAGACAGGCTGAAATGTGAAACTAAATTGAGAGAGACAGAATGGGGTGAAGAGGTAAACTTGGGAGTTGCCTGCAAAAAGAAGCTAGCAAAAGCTTTCACAGTGCTTTATATCATTCAAACATTGAAAATAAGGAGGGAAAAGAGAGGGAAAGTGGGACCTATGGATATATGTGAAAGAATTCAAATACAGAAGAAGAGATGATAAAGGAGGTTCTTAAGCAGCTGACAGAGGATTAAGGGGAAATTAAGAGAACAGAAAGAATAAAGATTTATCAAAAAATGAAAGAGTGGAATAGTATAGGAAAATGACACAATTATTCATGTCAAGAGAAGTTGGTTGAATAAATAGGATAAGAATTAGATAAGAATTAATTTCATATATGTATATATATATGAGGTGTGCTTGGAAATGGCAATAAAGCTGAATATTAGAAAGATAAAACATAATAATTACACAAAGCTCTGGAAAAGACTTGTACTTTCAGATGAAAGGATTACTAAAACATTTCAATTTATTTTGGTGTCTTTCAGAAATTTCTACAGCTCAAGCATGTCCATATATACTCATCCTTTCTATTTGATTATAAGACCACAGAGTACTTTATTGTCTCTCAAATAATAATACTTTGACTATGCCAAATTTTAGCTATTATTTTATGATACATTTCCAATTTCCATATTTCTGTTCCATAAAAATTTCCTACAAACTATGCTTATATAAATAAGGTCATTTCACGTACAACCTTAACAAATTAGCAGCTGTTATGCCGCTATTAGTCACTGAAAAATGGAGTGATTTCCCTCAATTATGATGCTGCCAATTCCATTTCCTTGCTTTTGTCTTTCTGGCCAATACATTCAGCTTGGGGGAAATTCACTTCTGCTGTCCTGTAGACCTAACAGTACTGCACCACTAGACTATGACCTTAGAAAATTATGAATGGTCATGATCAAAAACATGGACACATTTTTGGGTGAAAGACACAAAAGAAAATTATATTAACATTAAATTGAAGAGGAATACTTCTTATAGCTCACCCATATAATATAGCAATGTTAATCTGTTAAAAGTCATGCTGCTATAAGCTACGTCTTTTACTTGTATATTTAGTATTATGTCCAGTCAGCTCATGTAGAAACTATACTTCTGTGCTTAAATGACAGAGACAGCTAAAAGCAACAGTATTCTGTAATAACCTTATTCTCAATTCCTGCCTGAAAGCCATCTTTATTGCCTGAATTCACTGTCTGTGCTGGTAAGAAGCATAAGCCTAGTGAAACAGACAAAACAACAGTATCATCTATAAGAAATTTGGAAACCATTTTGAATTCTTGACTACTTTGGGGAAAGCACATAATTTTTATTTCCAGTTCCAGAATGCTTTTCCAAGTGTAAAAGCTTTCAACCTTTTCTGTAATTTTTGCAGTGTAACTATTTGCCTTTGTTCTGACAGTTTAAACAAAATCCTTCAGTTTCTCCTGCACTTGCTCCAGGCTGAGATGATGCTTTGCAAAAACAGGTACCATCCAAAGGTACAGGTACTTCTGAAGTACCATCAGTGGCTTGGACACTGCTGTTAATAATCTCTAACACTGTCCCTTTAAGTATATATAAAGATATTTTGCTATATGTTTTGCATTCACATGCTTTTTTGATGTTGTTTTCTCCCTACAAAAGCAATAGGCAACTGCTGATTTACAGTCAGTATGTGATTGACAAATAGATTGGATTGTTTTTCTTTCTAGTTATGAGCCTCCAGTTTATGGCATCATAATGTATGAAATGTTGCAAGCTATATTAATAATATTTATCTTATTCCTAGGACTTCAGTATTCAAATACACTAAGTATTTCCCATGTCAGGTGCTGGTTGCTATGATGATTTTTCCCAGTTTTGTCTCAAAAAGATCCTTAGAATTCTTCTGTCCTTTAATGTTAATCATTAATGAAAACATTAAATGACATTGACCATAACAGAAAGAGAAAAAATTGAATCTTTCACACCAAACACTGTTGTGATGCACTAAATAGTTATTTAGTTGTTGTTTTGCACTGGGTGATTGGGAATTTGCACTATTGCACTATGTCACACTGGTCTATTCCACATACCTTTTCCCTCCCCCTCTTCAAGCCTCAGGTGGGATGAGCTGTCCCTGACTTGCTCTCCTCTCCCCTTCTCCCTACCTGTGCCCCATTGGATGGGGCCCCTCGGCTCTGCCCCACCCATTTTTCCCTGGGCTCAAAACCCCCCTGGAGAACACTCTCTCTCTCTCTCTCTCTGGGATGCCATCAAACACCTTGGCCCCTGTTACCCCCTGAGGTGTTGCCTGGATCTGAAGTGGCTCCTGACAATAAACAGGATTTAGTCCTGAGGAGCCGAGCACCTTTTTTCTTTTACCTGTGTCCATGTAGGATTCCCACCCCGTGATCAGAGGGGACAAAAGGGCATTTCCTACAAAACATCCATTTCAGAGATGGTATCAGCACACATCCATTTCAGAGATCTTACCAACATACAAGGCTCATTTTTACCAGTGTTAACCTAAGCCTCCTTCTTACAGTTCCTCACTAACCTCCTCCTTCTCTAGCATAATTAATATCATTGCTGTTACTATGCCAAACACTTAATGAAATGTAGGCAGGCTTCCTGTTTTCAGTGAACCATTTCAAGCTGAAAAGCACTAAGTACAAAGTAACCTGCCTTTTGGTAAAGAGAGAATTGAATCAATTATGATCTCTTTGTATTCATTCTTATTGCCTGCATAATTTTTATTAAAAATTATTGAAATAATATAGTAAGTAAACACCTGAATCACTTCTCTACCCTTTACTTCTATCTGGACATTGGGGTCCTAAACAACAATAGTGCTGCTGCAAACAACACAATATCCCTCACTTTTTTGGGATGGAGCTAATAAGGTTCCTTTCTTCTCCCCAGCCAGTCAAACCTGTCTCCCCCTCACATACAGGTAAAATTCATGTCCTCCTCTGTGTCCTTTACTTGTCCACCTTCACCCTAACATTTGCTTTCTTTTTTGCAAAAAAAGATATTCAATAAATTTTCCTGTCTAGAGTGCATTTAGTCATGGTCCATCCTTGCTTCCCAATACACTCACTTGTTTTTATGTTGCTCTCTTTGCATGTAGCTATGAGGAAAAAAAAAAACAACCAAACAAAAACACCCAACAAACCAAAAACTAAACCAAACCAAACCAAACAAAAAACCAATAAATTCCCAGTGATACTGCAGGTCTTTTAACAACAACAAAAAAAAAAAAAAAAAAAAAAAAAAAAAAAAAAAAAAACAAAAAAAAACAAAAAACAAAAAAAAAAACAAAACCAAAACAAAACAAAACAAAAAAAAAAAAAAAAAAAAAAAACAAACACCCAAAACTAAACCAAACAACCAAACAAAACCTCCAAACAAACATGCAAAAAAAAAAAAAAAACCAACTGCAAAAAACACCAAAAAACCTCAAACAACAAACAAAAATCCTGCTTACAAAATACTTGCTTTGGGTTCATTTTCAGGGCTAAACTCAGCTTCACTTCATACAATTCTAATTTTACTCCTACTGTTTCTGACTTCCAAGGTATACTTTTCTTTGCTAATCAGATTATTTTCCTGTCTCCATATTAGGTTCTTCTTTGGTCATAATTAGTTAAGGAAGTTAGACCTGCCTGACTCCTTACAGGCAGCACTCAGCATTTTCCAAGATCATATCCTGCAATGGAATAAATCTGCATGAACTTACTGTGCATAAGCCTCAGAAAGAAAACAAGGTTCTTGATCAACCAAAGAAATATGTTCTGAAACAATTTCCCAACAGAGGGAGGACCTGAAACGCATTTCAGGAACAAGATTTCCTCACTCTGCGGAAGAAAACCATATTATCAATACCTAGCCTTTATTCAGTTTTTCCTTATTGAAAACCAAAATGTCTGTTGCTAAGCAATGGATATCTGAAGCTGGATGCAATCACTTATCAGCACCTCTTATAATGAGAGAATAAGCAATTAATCGGCACATTGATCCTCAGAGAAAGAACTACAGTGCCAAGGATGCCAAGTTTTATTGGGCTGCAATGGCTACATACTGGTGTTTAGGATTTGCCTACCTTCACACCTGATGAGGCTACAGCAGGTTCTTGAATTTAAATCTATGTTCATAAAGGATGACAAAAATTATTATTGCCTGTTATTCAGGCAAAGCTGAAGAATTCACTGAGATTCTGAACTATCCATGCTTAATTAGTTATAGATTATGCTTTGCATATGATTTGGGCATCCCATTAAAGAATGGAGGTATTCCTAAGGCTGGTCTTTCCTAAAAACAAGCTAATTCTGAATTTTTTAATTCAGCTCTTGCACTTCTAGTGTCTCTGTATTTTATTGAATTTGCTGTTTTCAAAGAAGTGGAACAAACTCATCTTCCTTATTCTTTCATATCTGTTTTATCTGAACACATGTTCTGACCACAATCACATAGCCTTGTTTCTAGAGGCTAAAGTAGGGGGAAAATAGTGTATTTCAGAAAGTCGTCCTTCCTCCACCCAGCAGCTAACTCTTTTAGTGCCAAGAACAGAAAGAAAGATGGGACCTGCTTCAACCCAAGCTTTTTGAAATATTCACTGGTTTTTGTATCTTATTTTTAACTACATGATTATAAAGTTAAGAGTTTCCATCAAGTCAGATACATCTAAAACCTGACATTCTGCAGCTTTCCTTTTAATACATTATTTTTCTATACAGATGTGAATAGTTTTTGGAATTTTATGACACAAATTTTAGCATGTCATTTACTTACTGGTTTTATGATGTCTATAATAAAAAAATAATAAAAAAAAAGGCAGCAGGAGCCAGATTATTTTCAGCAGTATTAGTTCAGGCAAGAAAAACTAATATTTTACTTATAGAATGCCAGTCAGATGCAATTAAAAGCTACTGTATATTTTGAGGATTTCCGAGAACTCTTAGCTGTCACAGCTGCCTAAAAATATCTATCATAGGGAAATGATGGATTTTGACTGTTACCAATAAGTCTTTTAAGGACAGATTATGTAGATTTGCTCAGAAGACACATTTGCACAATGTGGCTCTGGTATTTGTGGATCTGAGATTTCATTTACCTTATCAGAGACAGACTTGGGTTTTGCTGGGCTGAGCAACCTAAGGAATGGTCTTAGTCTTCATATGTTCTTATTAGTTTTTTATATGTTCTATTAATTATTTAGTATGTTTTATTAACTATTTGGTATGTTCTATTAAAGCCTGGTAACTGTTCACTACATCAAGCACAATTTTTTTCTTGCTTTTTATTAAAAAAAATAAAAATCTGTTGGTACTGCACATATAAAAGCTCTCAGTATATAGTACTAAATTAAGTGTTTTGCTTTTCTAATTTGCTTTACTCCCTCCAGGAGTCTGTGTATATTATCCCATTCATGATTGGATGCGATAAAATACACTGACAGTATCTTCATGAGCAGCCTGGTTTGTGAAGAACCCTTTGTGAACTTGCAGTGAAAAACATTCCTAAAAATTTCAGCTACAGTATGACAGCTTGCTTGACTTTCCTCTTTATCAAGGACTACATCCAACTCCAAAATGTGCCAGTTCTATAGCTGGAAGCTGATGCTTCCTCTAAAGCTTTCATTACAGTAGTAGCAACCCATCTAAGAGGCATATAAAAGTTCCCAAACTCCAAAAATCAGACATAAAACTGCTGCCTTGTGATGGCATCACAGCCTCATATGAAGCCAATGATATTCAGAAGCACTGGCTTATAACAGCATTTCTCTAGCAAAATCAAAATTGAGAGCCCTAATGGGAAGAGAGACAGCTGTACCCTGTGCCCAGACATGCTCTAACATCCCTTAGGGTGCAGAGGGAACACTGGCTGAAGACAGCCACATAGGGGAAGTTTATAGTCCAGCTTGCATTTCTTTTTATTTCATTCCTAGAAGTTCCTCTCTGTGGGGGACCCACTGCTACAAAGTGGCATTTATTTGGCTTTAAAAGGACTCAAGCAGAGACTTGGGAGAGAGGTTGTTCTCATCTGTAACACAACTGGAGTCTAATACTGCAGCTCTCCTCTTCTTCAGGATATCCACATCACCAAGCACAGCAGTATCAAGGCTCCATCCCTTTCTTCTTCTTTCTTACTCTAATAAGCTCTCAGTGATACCCTATCATATTCACAGCCAAAATAAAGACCATTTTCAGACACAAAGACCAAAAATGGAAAACAGAATCATAATTCCCTAGTTCCTTCCCTGTTGCTTTTACGTTCATTAAAAATGAGAAAAAAAAATCATCTGAGTCTTCATTTATTAAAAAAAAGGAATTACTTATGAGTTATAACAAATAGATTTTTACATAAGCAAACACTTTCTTTCAACTGAAATATTGACTTTATTCAGATAAGCTTAAAAGACCTGCAGTATCACTGGGAATTTATTTCATAACAGAAACACAATTGTCTCTTTTTTGCTTTATTGTACCATAAAAGATCACCACATGCTAATACAAAGCCAATGAAAAATGAAGAACCTAGTTTTGAAAATTAATTACTTTGCCAGAAATGTTTTCCCTTCCTTAAGCATGGAGGAAAGGTATAAAGGGTGCATGAGAAATATATTTGCCCCACAGTATTCCAAAAGGCAGATCCAAAATATCAGGCTATGCCCTAACCCAGAGAGGGGACTCTAGGTCAAGGCCAGGAAAAGCTTCTCTGAGAGCTGGGCTCTGCACTTTGAGTGCTGCAGCAGGAAGGTCTGGCCTGGGAGAGCCTCCTCCACAAGGTCACCTTCAGCACCTCTGTCCTGTCCACTCACTGCTGTCCACAGCATCCCTCAGTAACCAAATGAGGGAGTACAAAATTGTTCTTGCCAAAATATCCATCCTGACTACCTATGTTCAACAGATAATCAGAATGTCTTGTTAACTCATCACTATTAAAATCTCTGTAACATAAAGCAGGGAAAACAACTCATCCAGTCAGAGATGAAAAGCAAGCAGAGCTGTTTCAATTTTCCAGCAGCAATTCTGACAGGCACAGATTCTGTCTCAAAAAATGACTTGAAGTACTTGAGTAAATTACTTCCAACTACTTCTGTCAGCAGCGGCTGTATGATACACCTCTAATTTTCAGCCATTGAAAAAATATCTGTAATATGTTCTTTGAAGACCTCTGGTGGCAAAGACTGAGCACTGACCTTCCCTCTAATTTGGATAAAAACATGAAATCTTCAGCAGAGAGGCTCATGCAGTGATTTTGAATGGAAATCCTGTGCATATTCAAACAGCTTGCACAGTGGCTGACTGCAGCTTTGCTTTAAGACACAATTCCTGGAACTAATATATCACTGTCCTCATAATACCCAGCACCATGAACAATTGCTTAACTAGAGCTGAGCAAATAATTATTTTAGCTTCTTTTTATGTTGCATGGAATTACCTATAAATTGCAAGTACTGTAGACATAATATTAGATGAAAGAAATAACATTTATTCAAATAGCTAATAATTATTACAGCTTTTTTCTTTTGCCTTCCTTTCTGAACCATAGGATTAAGGCAAGAAGGGATGAATGATTATGACATATTCCCTCTTCTCCTTCACTTCAAGAAAAAAATCCATTTTCCCTTGGTTTTCTTTTAGGAGTTTTTTTGTTGTTCAAGAAGTCAACATGATCCAAGTCACTCTGTACAACTCAAAATGTGGCTATAGATAATTTTGAACACTATATGCCAACTAATAATAAAATTCTGCTTTCCAAGATGTAAAACCATCTCTCTCAATGGCCCAATTCTATCTAGGCTTTATTTCAGGAATTAGCTTGTTGTCAACCTATCCAAATAGCTTTACTACTTCACAGAATCACAGAATCACAGAATAATGAGGTTGGAAGAGACCTCTAAGATCATCAAGTCCAACCTATGTCCTAACACCTCGACTAGACTGCACCAAGTGCCATGTCCAGTCTTTTTATAAACACATCCAGAGATGGTGATTCTACCACCTCCCTGGGAAGACAATTCCAGTACTTTATTATTCTTTCAGTGAAAAATTTCTTCCTAATATCCAACCTGTACCTTCCCTGACGTAGCTTGAGACTGTGTCCCCTTGTTCTGTCAGTTGCTGCCTGGTGGAAGAGACAGACCCCCACCTGTCTACAGCCTCCCTTCAGGTAGTTGTAGAGAGCAATAAGGTCACCTCTGAGCCTCCTCTTCTCCAGGCTAAACAACCCCAGCTCCTTCAAATGTTCCTCGTAGGGCTTGTGTTCCAAGCCCCTCACCAGCCTCGTTGCCCTCTTCTGGACAAGCTCAAATGTCTCAATGTCCTTCCTAAACTGAGGGGCCAGAACTGGACACAGTACTCAAGATGTGGTCTTACCAGCGCCGAGTACAGGGGAAGAATGACCTCCCTGCTCCTGCTGGTCACACAATTCCTAATGCAGACCAGGATGCCATTGGCTTTCTTGGCCACCAAGGCACACTGCTGGCTCATATTCAACCGGCTGTTGACCAGCACCCCCAGGTCCCTTTCTGCCTGAACACTGTCCAGCCACACTGTCCGCAGCTTGTAACATTGTAGGGGATTTTTGTGGCCAAAATGTAGAACTTGGCACTTAGACTTATTAAACTTCATGCTGTTGGACTCTGCCTGTCCATCCAACCGATCTAAGTCTCTCTGCAGAGCCCTCCTCCCTTCCAATAGATCAACACAAGCTCCCAGCTTAGTGTCATCTGCAAATTTACTAATGAAGGACTCAATGCCCTCATCCATGTCATCTATAAAAATATTAAATAGAACTGGTCCCAGTACAGACCCCTGAGGGACACCACTGGTTTCTGTCCCCAGCTGGATGCAGCACCATTCACCATCACTCTCTGGGCCCGGCCATCCAGCCAGTTCCTAACCCAGCGAAGAGTGCTCCTGTCCAAGCCGTGGGCTGCCAGCTTCTCCAGGAGTATGCTGTGGGAGACAGTATCAAAGGCCTTGCTGAAGTTCAAATAGACAACATCCACAGCCTTTCCTGCATCTACCAGACGAGTTACCTGGTCATAGAAGGAGACCAGGTTGGTCAGACATGACCTACCCTTTGTAAACCCATGCTGACTGGGTCTGATACCCTGGCCATCTTGTAAGTGCTGTGTGATAGCACTCAGTATGAACTGCTCCATTATCTTACCTGGTACTGAGGTCAGGCTAACTGGCCTCTAATTACCAGGATCCTCCTTCCTACCTTTTTTGTAAACGGGTGTCACATTGGCCAGTTTCCAATCATCTGGAACCTCACCAGCGAGCCATGACTCCTGATAAATTATGGAGAGCAGCTTCGCAAGCTCATCTGCCAGCTCCCTCATCACCCTAGGGTGGATCCCATCTGGTCCCATTGATTTATAAATATCCAAGTGTCCCAGCAGTTCTCTGACTGCCTCCTCTTGGATAACAAGAGGACCATTCTGATCCCTGGCACCACCTACCAACCCCTGGGGACAGTTGTCTTGAGGACAAGCTGTCCTACCAATAAAGACCGAGGCAAAGAAGGCATTAAACATTTCCGCCTTTTCCTCATCTTTAGTTACTAGGTTGCCTGCCTCATCCAATAGGGAACTGAGGTTGGTTATACCCTTCCTTTTACCATTTATATATTTGTAAAAACTTTTTTTATTATTTTTAACAGAAATTGCCAAGTTAAGTTCAAACTGAGCTTTGGCCTCCCTGATTTTTTTTTCTACATGCCCTAGCAGCTCCCTTAAATACTTCCTGAGAAATCAGTCCCTCCTTAAAAAAGATGATACATCTTTTTCTTTTATTTCTAAGTTCCTTCAAAACCTCATTGCTCATCCAGACTGGGCGTTTGCCACGTCGACTCGTCTTTTGGCACACAGGGACAGTCTGTTCTTGTGCCCTCAAGATTTCTGCTTTGAAGCACACCCATCTCTCCTGGACTCCTTTGTTTTCAAGGACTATTTCCCAAGGAACTCTCTGAATAAGTCTCTTAAATAGGCCAAAGTCTGCCCTCCGGAAGTCCAATGTAGAGATCATATTGATATTTCTCCTTATTTCACCAATTATCGAGAATTCTATAATTTCATGATCACTGTGCCCCAAGTGGCCTCCAACCTCCACATCACTCACCAGTCCATCTCTATTTGTGAAAAATAGGTCTAACACAGTCCCTACCCTGGTGGGCTGGCCCACCAGTTGTGACAAAAAGTTATCCTCCACACACTCTAAAAACTTTCTAGATTGCTGTTTTTCTGCTGTATTAAGTTCCCAGCAGATGTCTGGTAGGTTGAAGTCACCTACAAGAAGAAGGGCTGATGATCCTGAAACATTGTTCAGTTGCTTATAGAATAAGTTGTCCACCTCTTCATCCTGGTTGGGTGGATGATAGCAGACTCCCAGGAGGATGTCAGCCTTGGTGGCCTTCCCCTTAATTTTTACCCATAGGGACTCAACTTCTTTGTCATTAGTTTCAATACCTATGACATCCAAAACCCCCCTAATATAAAGGGCCACCCCTCCGCCTCTTCTCCCTTTTCTGTCTCTTCTGAAGAGCTTGTAGCCATCCAGTGCAGTGCTCCAACTATGTGAGTCATCCCACCATGTTTCTGTGATGGCAACAATATCATAGTTCTGCTGATGCACCATGGCCTCTAGCTCTGCCTGTTTGTTGCCCATGCTACGTGCATTGGTATACATGCAAGTC
This sequence comes from Vidua macroura, assembly GCF_024509145.1. Classification (NCBI taxonomy): domain Eukaryota; kingdom Metazoa; phylum Chordata; class Aves; order Passeriformes; family Viduidae; genus Vidua; species Vidua macroura. The sequence goes on from NC_071611.1 coordinate 35,894,337, forward strand.
AGCTGGGCTACTGATTTCTCCCCTAACACAGTCTTACCATCCTTGGGCCTGCTTCCAGACAGCCCAGCTGCATCCCCTTCCCCCTTCTAACCTAGTTTAAAGCCCTCTCAATAAGGTCTGCCAGTTCATGAGCTAAAAACCTCCTGCCCTTAACAGAGAGATGTATCCCATCTGATTCCAGTAGAGCAGGTGCCATAAAGGTTGCTCCATGATCAAAGAATCCAAAATTTTGCTGATAACACCAACCCTTGAGCCATTTGTTAAAGATGTGGGTTCTCCTATTCCTTTCATCATTTTTCTCTGCCACCAAAGGAACTGAGCAGAACACTCACTACCTGTACACCTGTCCTATCAACCACTTGACCCAGTGCCCTAAACTCCCTTTTAATCGCCTTGACACTCCTCTTTTCAATCTCATCACTGCCAGCCTGGAGTATCAGCAGTGGGTAATAATCAGAGGACTGAATCAGCCTAGGAAGTCTCTCAGTAATGTTTCATACCTGGGCCCCAGGGAGGCACCAGACCTCCCTGTGGGATGGGTCAGGTCGACATACGGGGCCCTCTGTCCCCCTCAGAAGGGAATCACCCACTACAATTACCCTTCTTTTCTTCTTGACATTAGGGGTGGTAATCCATTTTTTAGGTGAGTCATAATTGGGAGGCTCACTGGGCAGATAATTTTCTTCTAAATCATCTGTTTGGCTCTCTAGATCCAGGGCCTCATATCTATTCTGAAGTGGCACCTGGCTAGGGGATGGGGGGCAGGAGGGATTTTTGTTATTACCACCCCAAGCAGGGACCCATTTCCACTCCCCTTCATCCACCAGGTGCCCCTCTATTGCCTGAGAGTGAGGGGCATACGAGTCCTGCTTGCCCTGCCTGCACGAACTGCTGTGCAAACTGCTGTGACCCTGTTTGCCTGCTCCGGGTTGCTGCGCTCCCCAGAGATCTCTTATAATGAGTCACTCAGGAACAAAGGAAGCTCCACCTCCTGTTCCTGAATGGCTCACTTGCTCCTTTCCTTTTATCAGAATGATAACATCTACAAAATCACAAGAATATAAATGTTGTGAAAGTTTAAATTGTCCTCCTAGTATTTTTAGGTACTTAGAGGAATCTTTAGTATATCTATTTCTCCCAGATAGCAATAACCATTTATTATCAAGAAAAATAGGTCAGGGGTAAAAGGAAATATTCTTTCAATTTGAAGCTTGATTTCACAAGAAAGGAGAAATTAACATCCTATTTTTCAAAAAAGGCAGAAATGCACTTCTTCATCCACAGATTTCCTACATATACCAAATGTCCAAAGAGATGCTTTCTCTTCTCCAATACCATCAGTAAAAAGCATCTCTGTGCAGGAATATGTTTTAGCATTTGAAGAACCTAAACCTTTGAGGAATCCAAGTACCTGCAAGACACACATTCTCCTTCATGCTGAGCACTCCAGCCTCAGAAACCAATTTTTTCTTTATTTAATGTTGTCATAGAACTTCACCAAGTTCTAAGATAAAACCAAAGTGGTCTGATGCAGTTTAGTTCCCCCACGTCTTAGTACATTTCTGAACTTAAATATCAGATCCAAAGGGCTCATTACCATGGAAAAAAACCTCATTCTTCATAAATGAGAAGCAACAGTAACAAAGCTGATTTGTGCAGATATCTTTACATATTTTTAAATAAAACATATTTGGGGGTTTCCCCATTTGTTTTTTTACTACTGATGACATAATAGTTTGAACTATACCATCTCAGTAGTTCCTTGGTTATACTGTGGAAACAGGAGCCAAAATCAAAAATGTCAATTCCACTTATTTTGCAACTGATCTTTCAACAGCTACAAAAATCCAGACAGGGAATATGTCAACGTGTCCAAGTCTCATGGCTTCACCATCTTATAAATTTTTTTCTGTTTTAAACCATCCTATAAGCTCTTCACAGTCAAAAGTCACAGCTTGATCTCAGTCTGATGTACTTCATGAGCAACTCTAACAAGTATCTTGTAGCTCCGGTGTAAATAAGTTATGCTGAGGGGGAAACTATAGGAAAAAGAGCAACTCAGAAGGCTAATGAACGGTGTGCAAGATATGCAGGGGAGAACAGCACCAATACTGAACTTATTTCAAAATATCACACCACCACCATACAATTGTGAGTGAAATGAACATCAAAACTATTCAAATAGTCATTCATCCCTGATAAAGCATTATAGATACCTTTGGACTCTCCTAGTCTTCCTCACAGGTAGACAAAGGACATCAGGCTGGCACAGGAGTGTTGCTTTGATTGTAAAAAAAGGTGGTTTCAAAGATTTGAGATGTGCATTCTTAAACATCAAGGAAGAAAAGAATACCAACAGCTCATCTTTATTTCAGGAATTTTATATAGGCCCTCAAGAAAAGCAGTGAAGGCTGGTAGCACATCTGGTTCAGTGGAAAGGTTACAATAACACCAAACACATTCAAATGTCTAAACAAGGGAGTTTCAACACTTTCAACAAGATCCCACTGTTTTTAATTTACAAAGCCAAAACTAATCTCACAGAGATCTCACAGACAGATAAAGAGGATCAAAATGAACGCCCAATCGGTGAATCTTCATAAGGTTCAATTATCTGTACAAGCACAGTTTGTTCAGAATATTGTTATGGATTTTTCTAGAAGTGGTCTCCTACCATTTTAGCCTATAGCTGTCTCATAGAAAAGAAGCTGACAAAGGTAACCTCAACTTTGCCTTGAGCATACAGGATCACAAATTATTTTTGTTGTTGCCCTTAACAGCACACTATGTCCCTTACCTTTAGTATGGACAAACAAAAAGAACTTGTGCCAAATTCTAGTATCAGGTACTTGAAGACAAAATAGGAAAATTGACTGAATCAAGCTTTATTTATAGCTTTTAATGCTGAAGTATAATACATAGTATCAGCAGACAGAAATTAAAAGACTTAATTTTATACACATCTGCAAAATATATATCACTTAGCATACAGACACCAACAAAACACTGAACAAGTTAGCTCGAATACTAGTTGTAATAACTCTCCAACTTCATGAAAATCAGTGTAAGTTCATTCATATTGATTCTTCTAGGACTGAAGTGCAGAGAATATCATAGCTATTAATGTAATCCCCATTACTTGAAAAAGTGCATTTTAAATAATAATAATAATAATAATAACAACAACAGTAACAATAAAAATAATGTTTTTGCACCCAGGGTGGTGCAAGAATGTAAGCAGAATAAGCTTGTAGAGACGTAGTATTTTTTGAACCAAATGATACAGCCAGAATAAAATTAGACAAGCTTCTGAACACTTCTTCAGATCTGCAATGTTGTCTGAATTAAATTTCCCCCAAACAATTGTGAAGCTATAATTTGAAGCTTAAAGTTCATGGGAAACTTGCTATAGAAGTTGTTTGGTCAACATGGTTCTAAAGTCAGTTCCCATTAATGCATACTTATTTATTTCTTCCTCTTGTTAAATTGCCAAATTTCAGCTGTGATGAGTGAAAAAGATATAGTTCCCTATAGAGAACATTTCGAAAGTAAATAGGTAAATAATTCACTAGACTGTCAGTGAACAGAAATTAAAACTTGAGCTATAACTCCCCCCAGCACTAAGCACAATTTTCTTGATTCTTTCAATATTGTAAAACCAGATTTAACAACTACACTTTTAATACTCTGCAGATCTAAGGAATAGTTTAATATGCATTATTTGGCATTTACACAACAGATGGTCTCAGGAAACACAATACAGTTGTCTCAGGTTCTAAAATCAAGATTCTCAGTTTTCATGGAAGTTGGAACAGTGGGGATTTTGTTAGTTGATTGCTAAGCTTCCAATCCAAAAAGGTGTGTTCAGATGTACAGCTTCTATCTAACTTCAGCAAAACCAGGAATCTGAGCCCAGATGACTTGAAGTCATCTACACTAGCCAAGAGTGAAACAATTAGGAAAGGTGAGGGATGGTGTTACGAAAATGATGGCCACAAGGAGATCCCTCTGTTACACTGTCTGTGTTAACCAGTCTCTTCAATCCTGAAAATTAGGTACTCACCTTCCTAAAATAAGAAGTCAAGTCATCACAATTACCTGTCCACTCAGAGAGTAGTGCCCTAATTAGACCATGGTAAAACTGTCTTCATTTCAATACCTGAGATACTTACTCCAAACTGGTGTTTGAATAGCTATTCAAGGTGAGCCTTCTTGACACTGCTTCATTTTTTCCCAAAAGATATCGCTCAAGTTCCTCTTCTGAAGTTACATAAAGTATTAACTGGGCAAAACTCAAAATCAATGTTCCAACGGTTAAGAACCTCTCTAGGTTCTGAAAAACAAAGATTTAAAAATCTTCTGCAAACCCAGGTCAGCACAATTTTCAGCAATGGCCTTCTGCAGTCTTGGAAAACTCCTTAGCCATGAGTAAAGCAATGCAAAGTCTAGTTCATCTTTTGGCCTCAGAAAAGGCCACTTCTATTTTACTGCATCTCTCCAGGATTGTCTTCACATACACAATAGACCAGGGAATGCCTCTGAATATGAGAATTGCTGAGGGTGGCCTCTGAGTCTTTGCTTTTAGATATGGCTCTCAAGTGGTCTGCATGGACTTCAGTCCTTAACTACCGCTGTACTACTTGAATGGCTGATACTCCAGTGACATATTTATCAACTGAGCTGAGAATTTAGGGTTCTAATGACATACACCTAGTTACTTAGGTATCTAAAGATGCCTATAACCATAGATATCTAACTACTCTGAGGTCAAGAGGAGCATACATACATGTCCAAACCAATTCTTATTATTCATTCCACATGCCTGAATGAAACAATCCATCTGCTCCAATTCTAATGCTTTGCTTTTTAAGATAGTTTGTATTGATTGTTGCAAATGGAAAAACCTAAGTAGACCTCTAAACTCTCTTTTAGAGATAATTTTTCTTGTTTAGGGTTTGAAGAATAGATTGTATTGAGACAGAGTGTGAAAAGAGAAAATTCCTAGAAAAAGATCTGCAATCATTCAAAAAAGAAAGTGCAAGTACATGGTCTAAAATTTTATTGCATTGAGTGCCTAATATAAAAATTAATTTCATCTATCCTGTTTCCAGGAAAATATGGAGATTTTAAATGGGAAATAGTAAGTACAAGGTCAAAAATTTCTCCACAGAGCCCTTAGCACAAGACAGCTTATGACAGCAGCAAAATGGGAAGCTCCACTGACAACAGAGGAAGGCCAGTTATTTTGAGGCATTGCTGTGGCAGGCCTTTTTCAAGGATAGAAAATAAGCCTATCTGCAAAAGTGACATTTGCCCAGAACTTGAGATGGATAATGAATGGCATAATCCATATAACAATGGGGAGCAAAATAACTGCTCTGTACTCATCCTTTGTGATCCTTCAGCAGTTTTGTAAAAATTGTATCATGGCAGTAATACTTTAAGTTTTTTCTAATGACTAAGCTTTTTACAAATGACTTTTATTCATTAATATTGAATAAAATTAAGAATTTTATTCATTACGAATGCTGTTCATCAATATAATTTTGGATTCTTCAAATGCTTTCAGTATTCTGTTAACACATATTCTGCATAATTACTGTCTTAACCAAATGTTTCCTTTTCAGTAATTTATACAACAATATATGCCCATATTACACACCAAGTTTCTTGACTATGACAACATACTAAAAACACAATGAAAAGTTCAGGTTATAATCCCAAGCATTGCCTTAGGCCTCTTTTTGGTGATTTTGTCACAAAAAAAGTATGCAAAACAAGTGCATTGCCCTGTGACTTGAAATATTCTCTTTACAGAAACGTAAATGCTGCATTTTTCTGTTTTTGTTTGACACACTGATTTGAGTCTATATTTGCCTTTTGTGTTTTGTTACTTGATTAGTGAAAATAAGCCTCAAATCACTTCCAAGATGATGTTTCTTCTGCTCATTTCACCCTCACTGTTTTTGAAAGAACTGGAGCCCTAAATGCATTATCTAAGGAAACACGAGTTAGACAAGCAACTGGTTCCAATTGCAGGTCATAATCTCCCTGCCCCATCTATCTCATCTTGCTAAATCCTCCTAAATCCCCTAGCTTCTGCTCCTCTAATCATGAGGGTTAGAAGCTGCAAGGGCTGCTTTTCGCTTCATTAAAATTTCCTTTTAATCTCTTATAATCTGTCAGCATAGTACATAAAACACCCATCAGAAGCTTATTCCTTCTAATTTCACAAAAGGGGATAATTTTACTATACATTCTATATTTGCAAAGTTAAGCTGCATTTCACACCACCATAAACCTTGGTCAGAAGGATGAATAGTTAAGCAGTTGAGCAAATGGCATTTGCCGCTACAGCTGGGTGCATTATTCATTGTGAAGCATTTATTTGGTGAAGTTAAACCTTGGTTTTGCTTATGAAACATCCAAAAGCTGATCCCAAATTATTTCAGTACATGGGGCTCTTTTCAGAAAGTACATTTGAACTGTGATGTTGCCTGTGTGCCCCTTGCGTGACCGGCTGCCTAAATCAAACAGATTAGTTTTCCTTCCTGAGAGGGTGACTAAAATTTCTTTTAGAGAGGAACAACTGGTTACCCAAGCAGATATTGAATAGGTCATCCATCTTTTGCTACAAATTTTCAAAACTTCAGTGAGCCAATGAGCTATTATCTAAACATTCAATCCCAATTATTAACAACATATATTTCCCTAAAAATAGTTACCACCTTATAAGTCTATATAACTTACATAACTTTACAGTTCTGTAGCAGAAATGCCTTCAGATACATCCTCTAGTAAACCATACTATACAAACATTCTCTGAGAGGAAACGTAAGAGAGGTTTCACTCATGACAGCAGTGATCTACCCTCACTTTCCCTCTCCTTCCCTTTGTAAAAGTACAGATGGATGTAAATAGGAAGGGACCACTGGATGCAATCTAGTCCAACCTTCTACTCAAAGCCAGGCTAAATTCAAACTTTTATTACATTCTGTTCTCATTCTAACCTTTCCTTGTAAGCACCTCATGACAGAATACGTTAATGTTCAAGAAAAAGGGAACTGGCAATTTTTCATTTTAAAACTGATGTTGGCTATACATTATTTATTACTCTTTTCTTAGGTTCTGGTTTTTGTTTGGTTGTTGTTGTGGGGTTTTTGTAAATACAAAGCATTGAGCTCCCCAGGTTTTTAGAAACAAGAAATAAACAAGAATAACATGACTTTTATTTCTTGTATTACTGTAATCAGAAGACATCTCTAGGCATAAATATAGGTTTAGACCAAACCCATTTGGAAATATTTAAGTTGTGTATTGCATGAAGGTCTACAGCTCTTCCTTGAAAACAGATTCCCTGGAGCTACCACTTGCAAATTTGGTGAGACACTGTTTAGAAAGTATTTTCTCTTACATAGCTTTGGTAATATGTTTTAAAAAAAAGAGGAGTGGGGGAGGGAGTGAATGAAATTGATGTATGTGTTGCTGGTTCTAAGTAGGGTTAATTATGGAATTATGTGATTCTGCAGTCTCCTCAAAATTTTATCATATGCTGTTTAGTTTGCTGCTCTCCCTGGTTTGTGTAAGTTCTGTTGAATTTTTTTTCAACATAATTATACATTTACATATAGTATCACATGAAGCCAAGTATTAGAATTGCTACTCCAGTAAAAGCTTCAAGAGAGTAACTACAAGTTTATACCAGTGTAAATAAGACTACAAATTCCATTCTGTTAGCTGCAGCAGAAACTTTTCAGAATATCTTCCTGGAAGTGACCATGAAGTAAGGAACATAAGGCTGCTCTAACTACAAATGACCTCCTTGTTTGTATCTACAGTACTATAAACATTTTCCTATTTTTAATTTTTCTTCTTTCCCCAGAGGACAGTGAAATGAGTGGGTGTTTATTTGAAGGAAAAAACTACCTCCCTCAAGGGAGGGGCTTTTCTTCCATTAGCTTCTCATCTGAAAGTCATGCAGCAAACACTTCTTCCATTCTAATATTTACATAGCATAAAGGAAAGCATCTGAATTTATAAAAAACTATAAATTCACAAATTTATTTGTAATAATTTATAATTTACTCAATTTTTGATGATGTTAAACATAATGAAGAATCTGCAAAAGATCTAAACAATACAGAGTTATCTTTGAAGTTAACAGTATGCAACACCATGAAAAGCTGTTATGAAGTAGTAACTAATAATTAAAATTTAGCAGTAAAAGCTCCATGGAAATAATGTCAGCCTCTTTTAAATCTTCTGTCACTAATGTCAACATTGCATCCCTCTAGACTTCAAATCCAGCCCTGTACACCATTTCACCATTTATATGCTCCCTCTCATCTTGTGATGATTTGTCCTCTTCTGCCAAACAGATTATATACCATAACAACTATTCTATTCTCCACAGGAAACAATAACTGCAACATTAAACGATTTTGAAACTGCTTCCCTCAAAACTGGTTTGAAATTAAATATCCTATTTCTGTAGACGGGAACTGAGCACATTTATTTTAAAGTATTGGATGTAGCTAAAAATTCTCTTGACTTTCCCTAATGAAATTCTGTAACTTTCCCAAGCATGATAGCTTTCAAGCTTTCAGTAAGCCACAGTCCCACTCCTTCAAATATTGCTGAAGACTGCCAAGCAAAGAAAAAAAAAAAAAAAGAATCTTGAAGAAAAACACAGTCAAGCCCTGGACACAAAACTGAAACAAGAAGAACTAGAAGTGTCAAAAGAGAACACTTAAAAGTCTATCCAGCTATTTCTCCTCCTGGCTGAGACCAAGCCAAAAAAATGTTAATCACATATTATTGATTCTTTAAAAATAATTAATATTTCTTCTGCTTCTGCCTTATGTTCTGAAGGATACAGAAATGTCTGCATGAATGCCTGGGGAAAGCCAGCTTGACTACCCAGTCCAGTCCTCCTTTTGAAGCAGTTCAGAAGGACTGGGATAACCAGCTTAGAAGGACACAAAGTATCTATTTCCCATCCTTTGGTATCTTAAGCATTACAGAACTCTTATAATAAACTGAGAGCTATAGGAAAGAAAGAATCAAAGCTGCAATCACTGAATGAAAGAGAAAAATCCATACTATTTTGAACAAGCAGTGGCAGACACATTAAATTTCATGACTGAGTTTTTTTTCAGAGGGGTTTCTCCTTCCACAGACTCCAAAAGGGGTGAAACTACTACATATGAAACATCTATGCTTTAGTCAATGTTCTTTCATTAGGTAAGATACGTCTCTGGCTCTCTATTGAATATTTTTGAAGTCTGCTTTAGCAACCATATTCTTCACCTAATCTTCAAAGGAAGATTTAAAGGACAAGAAAGAAAAGCAAACACCCCTTGGAGGATTTGTGAGGCTGAGCTGTCAGCATTGACAGGGGATGCTGCTGCCCTGGCTATTGCACCTGAGCTGAAACACAGGATGTGCAGATCAGAGACACCCAAAAGCATCTAAACAGAACGACTCTGGGGGAAACAGGGTGTACTTTCTCAAGAAGGAAGAGAGGCAAGAGCCAAGGAGGATCCTGAAGGCTGGAAAGCCTGAGTGTAGAAAGGATGAAGATGGAAAAAAAAGCTTATTTCTAAGAATCCTTCAGCTGATTGCTACTGTCTTCCCACATATACCCTTTCCTCTACACACAGCACCCAAAAGCTCTGGACTCACCCCTGTCTCTGAACACATACACACACCTGACAGCAGACCCCTCTTTCAGTCAATCTGTTCCCTAGTGGGTAAGACTCAAGAACTCAAATAGTACTCAGGAAGGTGCTTCAGTCCATCCTACCCTTTCCTAGGCATCTCTCAAAATGGAAGGTAAAATGGCAATATCACATTTGACATTGAAACTTCAGCCCAGTTCCTTCCATTCATCCACAGATTCAATCCAATGGCTTGCAACAAAAATATAGTTGAGAGTTATTTAAGCCATAATTCTTTGTGCACATATGACATTTTCAGAAAAGGTATATCTCCAGAGACAGCAGTTGTCCAAACACACAGTCATTATGTTGATTTTGTTTAGTACCTCTTAAACGCCAGGCTGGCTCTGTTCTAATTCAGCTCACAGTCAGCATAACAATATGTTTAGAAGAGAGAAAAGCAGCACGCTTCAGAAGTTCTGTACTGCCCAGTCCAAGCAAAAGCTTTATTTGGATTTGTATTGTAATGAAACCTGGTGGAACATTTTCAAAAGGCACGTTAGTATCTTTAGAAGTACAACAATCATCAAAATATCTATGTATCTAAATCTAAAATAAAATTCAATTAAAATTACAACTAGGATTTAGAAATCAAACCCATTATATATTTTTAAAAAATCTCTGTGGGAGCCTACATTATTGAAACATTAAGTATATAAGTTGGGTTTTTTTAATATTCAGCTCCAAATGAGATTAACGTATAATAATGAATATAGCCCATTCCAAATCAATATGTTATCAAGAAACAATATAAAATTATACCTTGTTATTTCTTTTAAAGTTATAAAATAAAGTCATCTAAGTGAATATCTCTTGTCTAAACACAGTTGCAAACCTAAATCTTATTATCCTACCAAAGAGTCTTACTCAACTCCACCTCAATTTTATCTTTATGCCACTGGATAATTTCTCCAAGAAACAGGCAATGCTGTTTTCCCCATTCTTCTTTGCTTTCATTATCAACTCGAGAAGCTTTTTACAGCAAGTTCTGTCTATGTATTTGCACATGACTTTCCAGAGAGTAGGTGCATCTGTTCCATTGAAACAACAGTAAAATATTTGACATGAGCTTCTTAGCTGTAACTGGATTAGAGGGGTTCATTAATCACACAGGTAAAACACTACATACCTTCAGAGAGGCGTCCTACTCTGGCAGTTACTACTGGGAGTTTCAGGAATTGTTTGGATTTGCTATCTGTGCTTGTATGCAGAACAAACCAACATTCCTATGCAGACAACAGGGACCAAGTCATCACTGCCTAATGCTGGTTTCTGAAATGGGGAAGACACCTGGGCCTGTAAAAGGTCATATGTAAGGAAGTACAGTATTGATAAGAAGCTCAGACACAAGCATACCCTGAGGTAAAATTGGGAGACACAGAAATTCAGTGTATAGCCTTAACTTGGTGTATTCTTAGTGTCAGTGCTCTGTCAAGAAAGGAAGATGTAATGTAAGTCATTTGCAGCTGCATATCAAGCAAAATTTATGCTGAATAAATGAATAAACATCGACACCCACACAAAGATCGAAAGAGAGAAGGTCCAGGTCAATACCCACTATTTACCTAAATCTTTGCACATGGTTTTCCCCTACACATAGTGCCTGATCTATAAGGTGACCATTAATTTATTTACACAGAATTACAGAGTTGTTGTGTAGTCCATTCATCCTCCCCAGGTCAGGGTCACCTACAACTGGTTGCCCAGGGCTGAGCCATCTGGTTTTAAGTATTTCCAGTGATGGAAACTCCACATTCCTCTTAGAGCAATCTATTCCAGAGTTCAAATGCCATTAGAGAAAGAAAACAGCCAAACAAAAACTTTTACATAGAACTTCCTGGTTTTTAATTTCTGGCCATTTCCTCTTGCCCTCTCACTGGACATAACTGAAATAGGCCTAGCCAAATCTCTTTCACTTCTTTCCACCCTATACACATTGACAAAATTTCTCTTGAGCCTTGTCTTCTCCAAGCTAAACAATGACAGAACCTGAGTTTTAAAATTCCAACTCCTAATCACCTCCAATTACCTAGAGATGTGTTGGTGCAGAAACTGATTAAAAAAAAAAAACAAACCTGACCAAATAAAAAGCCTTTACAGGCTGAAACTGGAGGTTGAAATGTAAATCTGCACTGGGACATCTCACTGACAAAAGCATGCATATTTGCAGTGCAGATAGTCTTGTATTATAAGCTATGTTTTCCAATAGTGAAAACAATCCTATATTGTGTCCCTTAAGAGCAGTGATAAAGTGTACTGACTTGATTACTGATTTAAAGGAATGCCGAAAGCATAAAAAGAGGAAAGAAATACATGGAAGATTTCCTTTAAAGGAGACACAGATCAATTCTTCATTCTAAAGAAATTAAATCAGGCATAACTTAGCAGGAGTTAGAAATGCAATAAAAAAGATTCTGTAAGAGATTGAGTTCAATAAATTGAGCTTCAAATACTTATTAAAAGACAAGAATGATCCAAGATGAAGAATGAATGCTCACTCATAGACTATACAGCTAAAAACAAATGCTTCCAACTATGCAGAAATCTGGATAGATAAAAATTATTGCAGATCCTTATAGGTATACGGCTATACCATAAAGCTGCTGTCCTGCATAAAAGAATTATTTATCTTTCCAACAGCATAAACTATTGGGCATTTAGTCCTGCAGAGACATAAAAAAGTGCATGTCAAGCATTCTGCCTGTTTGCCTCCTTCAAGGGTTTTTCTAAGTCTTTGTAAATAATCTCATTATAAATTATGTTACCAATGGTAAAATTGGTATCCAGATTATCTTCAAAGCAAAGGAAACAATTTTTAACATCACATCTTCAAACTTCTGCTTTGAGACCAATGGGTTAGTTACCCAGCAGAATAGTATGGCATACATTAGACTGGCTTCCTTCACTCTGAATTAGATACAAATAATCCCTTTAATAGTAAACCCCTGGTCCAGTAGCAGTATGTAGTGAGGTCCACAACTTCTTCCCTTTGCACCTCAACACGCATTAACAAATGTATTAGTAGTTGCCATACACTAACTCCTTGTAGCATGTAACTCTTCTTAACCTACTTCTAGATGTAGGACAGCCAGATTTTTCAAGAAACTCAGTTCTAAAAAAATTATTTTACTGTGTATTTACAAAGTAAACTTTACACAATTTGTCAGTATACTAGAGAAGGCAAAACCCCCTGTAACTATTACTAGCCTCCATTTACTAACATACTCCAAGAGTTTATGACCAGTATTTCCAGGGTCAGAACAGGGTGGGCTTCTTTAATACTATACTGGAAAGCTACTTTCATTATGTCCATCAGAGGTATACTGCCAGTATGTCAAGTTGTCAACAGACTCTCTCACCAACAGCTGACTCCAAGAGTTGCTCGTCTCAGGAAAAACTCACTTCATGGAGCTCCAGTAGGAAACCTTCATCTCTGCAATAAAATGAGTCTGTGCCTTCTCCAACAATAGAAAACCTAAGTACAGAAGAAATATCAGGAGAAACTTCAGCAAACTTCAGCATGACCAAGCAGGCTATAAATGTTGCAGTTCTTTCTCCTGTCTGAAAGGACACAGAGCTATCTACCCCAACAACCTGGTGCAACATGACCCCGAGTAGGGGTCCCCATCTCTTCCTCTCTGCTTGAATTTTCCATGCCAAGTCACTGCTTGCATTCTCATAATATGAAACAATGCAGGCAGAATTTTATAGATCTGTCAGCCACCTGAAGGTGATAAAACTTTTAAGCAAAATAGTTCAGTACTACAGAAAATTGCCTCATTATGCAAAACCCAATCTTATTTTTAGATTCCACCTTATGTTCCCTTGTGTTACACTTCACTTGGCCTGAACAGAAATTAATACAGGAAAAAGGGTCCAAACTTAGAGATTTCCAACCTGTGATTTTGAATTACCTTTTTTTTGTTTCTTTTAATCAGCAAACTCTAAATAAAGTGCTAAAGAACGATGTTCCCATGAAACTTAGAGGAGTATAATCATGGGGGGTTTCTGGTAGCAAAGCTGAAGAACAAGAACAGTGCAGCTTCTAAGTTTTCTGTTTTTATAGCTTTCAATAGATACACAATATTTAAAAAAAAAAAGTCCAAACAAAACCACAGCATTTCTCTTTTCTTTTTCTTACTTTATCATTGTAAGGCAGCATTAAGCACCCTGTACAGATGAGTACAAGATCACAGAATCATCAAATAGTTTGGGTTTGAAGGGACCTTAAAATACATCTAGTTCCTATCCGCCTGCCACGACCAGGGAAACAGTCCACTAGAACAGTTCTCTCTAAGCCCCATCCAACCTGGCCTTGAAGATGAAATATTACTGTACAAAGCTGCATACATTACAATGTCTCAACTTAGTCAGTCAGTGACAAAAAAAGTAGAACAATGCCTGTCAGTTTTTTCCCAGTAGAAGGTGAAACAGTGCCACCCATTGTTTTTCCAGAGTATCCCCTGCTGCAGAAAGCTGAAAAAAGCTAAATCGGTACTTCACATTCACTAGAGCGGCAGCTCCTGTTAAGCCTTTCTCCCTCAGTCCCAGCACTCGTTTTTACTATTGGCTGACACATCTACAGTGATATTTCACTAGGAAAGCTGCACAAGGGAAAATTCTTTGAACTTGTTCTACTATAGCTGAAGCCTCAAGAGAAACAAAAGGCTGAATCACAGAGAAATTAGTGGGTTTTATCCCTGGGAGCAGGAGTTTCTTTGACTGTACCTGTCAGTTTTCACAACCACTAGTTGTATGGAACTCAAGTGAATCTCAAGCTGAAAAGAGTAACATTATTACACCTCCAATATGTTACACATATTGCACACTGTAATATATTATATAAAATTACAACTGTAAAAATTGCTGTATGGTCTAAACATCCAACTGCTTTTTTTCATATCCTTCCATTCATTTTTTATCATCCCTTAATCACACCAGACAAGTATCAACCACTCCCTCTTAAGCTAGGTCACAGGTCATTCTGTATAATCAACATTCTTACCCACCAGTTTATTTTCGGTTACTATAAAGAACGTTTATTTAACCCAAGGGTCAGAAAATATTAGAACTGGAAACAATCATGCATTGTTGAGACAAAGAGAGCACTTAAGGACTTCTCTTAGAAAATAACAGTGCTTGTACACATCTTACTTACCTTATCTCTGGATGGTGGAGAAAGTAGCAACGTTTCCCAACAAGTAAAGTACCGGTCACAAAAACATCTGCAACTACTTGGTCTTCCATTAACAAAATATTTTGTGAGCCACTTTACAACAGAAAGTGGCCTGTTGCTTATACTCAAGAATGTGCAGGCCAGTATTTCAATTATTCAGGACTCTGTTTAACAACAAACTACTTGCCGCTTCAAAAGACCACAGGAAAATTCAAGAAAAGTCAAGTAGAGTGGATGAAATGATATAAAATTCTTGGCACATTTAGTTATCTCTGAACCAGTTACACTTTGTTCATTGCTAAATACTCCTAACCAGTCATTATATCTTGGCAGTGCCTGTTTCAATAGGACAAGGTAAGTAATGTTTTAAACTAAAAGATGGTTGATCCAAGCTAAATACACTCAATAGTTTTTTACAATGAGCATGGTAAAAAAGGCTGCTCAGCGGGGTGGTAGATGGATGCCCCATCCCTGGAAACATTCACAGTCAGGATAAACAGGGGTCTGAGCAACAAATCTAGCTGAAGATGTCCCAGCTCATTGCAGGCTTAAATAAATTACCCTTCTAACCCAAACTATGCCTGTACAGTGTTGTATTTTATGATTCAGACATCCTTGCTGTGGCTGGGGCTCAGCTGTGCTCTATTAAAAACACTCCTAAGACATACAAGTATCAGCAATGAAAACTCAAGATACCAACAGCTGAAATCAAGGACCCACACTAAAGAGAAAACTGTAGACTCCAAATGCATTTGAGAGTTCTCTCAAATGGTTCTGGAGGTGACAGCTTAAAACTGTGTATGCATGTTCACAACATAATCTTTGGAAGCAAGTTTCATCATGTCTGCACTACCACATCTAAAGATTTCTCTTACTGTGTAACTAAAGTGCCAACCATTCATTAAGAAATACTTTTTATTCTGAGCTCACTTTCTCTTTAGAATGAATAAGCATCTAACTCAGGCACCAAATTAGAAATTTATTACCAGTGCTGAGTATCAAGACAGATATTTCCTAGTGATACTCAGATGGCCATAAGAATTAATAGTTTGTTATGTCAGTTTAACATGGACTTGTGGATCTGCTAAAAAACATGCTCACATGACACTGAATTAGCAGAGAAGGCTTTAAAGAGTAAATACACAGAAGACTTTACAGTATTCCAGCCATTTATTTGCCAGTGTACAATATACATTTAAAAAGAAAAAAGAAAGAAGGCCCAAATAACATAAAATATGTATATAGTGTTTGCTAGACAAATACCTGACTAAAATCAAGGCATAGTATAGCTCATACTTCATGGAGTAACAATGAAGTTGAGGCACATTACGTTTGCTTTAATGGTTTACAACTCTTTTGGTCTGTTTAGTAGAAAATGAACCAACTGAAGCAGAACTTCATCATTAAAGCCTTTCACATTACTGTCTTCCACAACATCATAGAGAGGCTTACTGTCTGTACCCCAACAAATATTCTTTCGAGGGTTGTTTTTAATAGTTTCTGAAGTTAGTGCTAAAGTATTTAGCTGGTAACAAAAGAAAGCAAAATATTTTCCATCAGTAACTACTGCCTGCGATACAAAAGGACGGGTTACATCTGCTTCATTCCAGAATCCTACAAAATAAACAAATACAACAGAACTTAGATTTCTATCAGCACACAGACCTAAACCCTAGTCCCAAAACAGAAAAACTCTGGGAATTGCAGCAGCTACATAGTGGGGAAAAAGTCCTGTCTGGTTTAGCAACACAAGCATTTTTCATACAGACTAACCAAAACACAATCACCAACAAAGGTTATGTCTAAGATCAGGGACACAGAGGCATACTTGTATTTTGTACACAGCTCCCTATTAACAGTTGATTAAAATCACTCACTGATCAGCCAAGTGACTTTTCCAAAGCAGTTAAGTTACTTATGCATCCAAAGTCCTGCAAAGGAGCTGAGGGAAAATGTCTTTTTACTATTTCACGGCTCTCAGATGCAGTGAGCATTTGTTTCATGACAAAAGCATGCACATATATGCACAAACACAACTGACTATAGTAACCAGCCAGACACCAAGAACCCTATGTCAGTAAGTGTATTTTAAACAAACCCCACTGAGCACTTGTTAAATATGTTAAAAATATTTACATATTTATGCATGTGCACTGGTATATACACAGATATTTTTTAAGAATGTTACTATTATGTACCACAATGCTAGAAAGCGTTACAGAAGAAAAGTCATAGATTTGAATAATGCTGCCATTACAACTCATTATGTGTTCACAGCTGACCAACTCTGAAGACAGGACTTATTCAACTTCAGTATTTTACATCCATAAAGGAAGCTTTTTAATACCCCATGAAAAAAATTCATGCAGAGCCAGCAGTATACACTATAGCCAGAGAATTTTTTTACATGTGCTGTTTCTTAAGTGAAACTACAAGCCATCAGGTGCCTTACACTAACACTAGACAATAATTGTATTTACGAGAATATGTGAAAGACTGATCTGGTCTAACCATCCAGGTCTTCTGGGACTTTTTTTAGAAAAATGTAAGCATAAAATCCCAAGGTAAGGCTGCTGACATTTTTCTTTCATTCCTAGTATTTTCATGGAATTGAAATTATTGAAATAAGTGCTAAGCAACATAACTATTCCAGAAGGAAAAAAAAAATCAAAACTGCTTGATGTCTACCACATTTCCCTCTTAAGGAAGAAAGAGCAAGTGAAAGAAAGTGAAACTGAGATTTTTGCACAGGCTTACTGTTATATACAGAAAAATATTTTTCTCTGTATTTAATTCCCCTGTATAAAAATACTCCAAATCTTAACTAACTCTTTTATTAGTTCAAGTACATCTGTAAAGACTTATTTAAAAGACAGTCTTCAGGAAAAAGAAACTCAAGAAAAAGGCGGTGGGGAGAAAAGTTAAAAATCTTTACAGTAGGCATTCATAACCAGGAAAAACTTGTTCAGCTAACTATCTCACCTTGATACATTGCTTGTGCTGCTGTCCAGGCAAAGAGACTTGCAATTCCATTTGATCTATAAACAACTTCGATCTGATCCTCAAGACGCGCTTTTATAAACCTCTCCCGCCTCAGTTTGTCAGGAAGGAGATGGAACTGGGTATGTCCATAACAGCATGGATCTGCAACCTTTGATCCTGAGTTCCCCAAAACACAATTACCAGTCAGAGAGAGAACACTCTTTATTACACATACAAACACATACTTCACTATCAGACTCTAAAACTAGAACCCCTACTATAGATCTGTGAAGAGCTGCCTACTTCCAAAAGTCAAGAGTTCACATCCTAAAATAAGAATTTCCCTGGAGATGTATCAAAATTCAAAGTTCTGTGTCAATTTTCTATTCAACTAAACTTTTTCAAGCAATTTTGGACACACAGTACCATATGCACAGGAGAATGCTACTCCCCTTTGCCTAACTCACATGAAATCTCACCAGAGATCTATACATTACATTAATATATATACAGTATACTTAAAAACACACAACTTTTTCTGGTAATGGGAGGAGAAAGATTGAGGTGGCATTAGTTTGGGGTTGGTTTTTGTTTGATTGGTTTGTTGGGGTTTTTTACAAAAAAGAAGTTAATATTTCACAATTAAAAACTCTTACCTATAAATACCTTATTTTCATACTGTTTTTTGAACAATGGCAGTTTGGATGGCTTGTGATCAATAACAGGAACATCTCCGAGATTTGACTCCAGGGGTACAACCTTGAAGACAACAGAAGAAAGAAAAGTCTTGATGTAAGACACACTTCTGACATCAGATCTACTGTAATACCCTACAAGTTCTGTAAAAAGTTCTGCAAACATAAAAGTTTACAGAACACACAATGGTTTTCTGTTTGGGGTGGAAACTGGACAACAGAGACCCTCAGTAGCTACACAATTACCATTATATAAACCAGCAAGAAAAACATTACAATGCTGAAACAGAACATACTTCCACCAAACTTGACGTTCAAGAAAATAACTGCCAAGCAGTAACAAGAGGCAGGAATGCTCACACTCATTTTATATGTGCATTTACTTTTTTTTTTTTTTTACCTCCACTCCTATTATTCTCCTCCAGTGAGAATGTTCCACAGCACATTATTCATTCTTGCCTCTGTTTCCAAGCAGAGAATGTTAAAAATTCAACTTAGCTAAATATAACAACGTGCAATTTAAAGTACAAAGAGGATAAAAAGTTCAGAAGATTGGCTCAATACCTACGAAGCCATTACTACAATACTGTAAGGGTATTAAAACTTGAAAATACCCAAATGTACTACATACTGATTAAGTAGGTCCTCCACAAACCACCTCTGCATGGTTTCAATGGTTGTCATAAGTCAAAGTGAAAATGCACGATATTAACTTGCTGTTGAAAACATCCCCACCTCGGGAAGCTGCTTTGGTACACGGATCTGGAGATGCGGGTTATCATCTATTTGGAATCGCACAGGATCAACTCTACCCTTTCGATGTCCGTGAACAACAACTTCCTTACCGTGATGCCAGTAATAGTTAACTTTAGGGTTTAGATCTGAAACAAAACAAAAAACACAAAAACCCACTGATTCGCCTCTTGATTTAAAGCCCTCCCAAATTCTTCTGCAGCTGCAGTAAGATACAACACCCAAAATCCACGCAGAAGGATGGAAACAAATTCCTAGTGATGGTGTGAACAAGTGAGATACACAGCGACTGTCGTGCCAGCTCACAGACTGACCCTATCGCCCAAAGGCTCCCACGTCCCCTTCCCTGCCAGCCCCGCTCCGTACCGAGGGAGGAAGCGGCCAGCAATGGGTTACGACCGGACAGTGAAGAGGCGAGGGTGGAAACGAGCTGCGTGAGGAAGGGGCCGGACGTCTGATCCTGGTCACAGTAGAGAAACGGCCGCTTCTTTTTCTGGTAAAAGCTCTCCTGGAGAAGGGCGTCGCAGGCGAGAGAGCGCAGCTCGCCTATATCCGGATACGGCGCCGCTCCCGCCGAGGGCTCCGGGGCTTCCGCGGCCCCCGGCGCCTCCGCAGCGGCCGGCGCCTTTGCGCTCGGCTTCGGGGCTCTGCCGGTCTCAGGGGTCGCTCCCGACACCACTACCGGTGGTTTCGCGGCCGCGGCTCTCGGGGGCATTCCCGACACTAAGACGGTTTTGGTGAAACTGCGGTACCAGCGGTCGGCGTTGAGGGCGAAGGTCTGCGGGTACACCATGTACTTGGGCCGCTGCAGCTTCCCGTACAGCCGCAGCTTCTCCTCCACCGTGGCCGCGGCGTGCACCCGCTGGTTGAAGCGCTGCAGGCGTCGCGTCTTGGCCGCTTTGCTCTTGGCCGTGATGGACGCCACCACGGGCGGGTAGAGGGGGCTGGCGGGCGGCGAGGGGGCGCCGGGCACCGTCTCCGAGAACCAGCGCCGGCCGGGCCGCAGCAACCACCGAGCCCCCAGTGCCGCCATCTCGCGAAACTGCGGAACGGCGGCGGGGCCCTGTCCGCAAACCGCGGCAGCTGATTGGCCTCTGGGGACCACGTGATTAGTCAGGCTTCCGGTGGGCGGGAAGGTTCGCCTGAAGCGGGGGCTGCCGGGCAGGAAGCGGCGGGGCCTTGAGATTCACGTGGCTGGGAGCCCCGCGGCGTGGCGCGGAGGAGCTTCTGCGCATGTGTAATAGCCGCAGTATGGACTCTCCCGAGCGGGAACTACAGCTCCCAAGATGCTTAGCGAGAATCGGCCGGAAGTGCCTGAGCTGGCGGCAGAGCCTGCGCTCCGCTGCGGGCGGAGTCTCCCCGTGAGGAACCTGGTGTGGCGCTGGGAGCTACGGAACGGACTGGGCTGAAGAGACCCCTGAGATTATCGAGTCCGGCCTGTGACTGAACACCACCATCTCAATAGATCGTGACACTGAGTGCCACGTCGTTTTTTCTTAAACACCCCTACGGCCGGGGAGTCCGCCACCTCCCGGGGCAGCCCGTTCCAGTATCTTATCACCCTTTCCGTGAAGAAATTCCTCGGAATGTCCAAGCTGAACGCTCAGCTATGTCCTCTCGTCCTTTTCCTGGCTGAAAAGGCTCGACGGAGCATACCTGCTTCCATTGGGGAAGGGGAGCCAGCTTGGAGCCGGCTTTCCGCAGGCCGGGGTCCCGAGGAGCCGGGTCCAGCCTGGGCGCCTCAGCCTCCCGCTGCCGTGCTGCAGGGAAGGGCCGGCTGTGCGGCTACCCGCAGTGCTCAGTGTAAACTGAAATGACTCCCTGTCAGAGACATTACATCCTGCAACGTCTGGCTTTAATAAAGGAATTAAACTCTGCTAAAATATGATCTGTTACGGCCTTTGTTTGTGAAATGAAATGAGCTAAAAGTGGCATACCGACACAGCAAGAATGCCACAGTAACTGCATGTTTATCTTAGAGATGATTGGAAAAGTTGTGCGTATTTCTCTTCAGTGGACAGATGAAGTTCAATATTTATTCTTAAAAGTTTTCTTCTGTCATTACTTTTTTAAGGTTGATTATTTGCAGTAGGCGTGGGAGATTGGTTTTTTCCTGTATTTCCATGAAGTATGACTAAGAGTGGGAGTGGAAAATATGCATGGGATTTGGACAGGAGACACATTACATACATCCAGGATAATCAACTTTCTTTCCTCAACTGCTTAGCTTTCTGCTGAACTAACGATCACTGCTGAAGTGGTGGAATCTTTGGAATATAAAGGAATTTTTGGATTAAATGGTAGAGATGTAAACCCAGAGTTTGGGTTCAGATTTTCAAAGAATATAGAATATAAAACCATTCTCTTCAGAAATTAGGTGAAAGTTAAATAGAATTTAAACTACTGTTAATCCATAGCTAAATTGTTCTTTAGCTTACAATTCATAAGGTATGTTATAAAAGATTTAAATGTTAAGTTTAAGTTTAAACAACTAAGTTTAGCATCAAGTATTTAAAATTTGGTTCTTTTAATTTTGAATCCATACACTTTTTTCACCAGATGGGTGAAGGGAAAAGGCCATAGATCAGATGACTGACCATTTGGGAAGCAACCACTCTTCCTTTTCCTCAGCTCACACACAGCAGTCTCCAAGTGCCTCCAAAAAGCTGTTTTCCTCTTGATTGATAAAGGACACTGGCCAGATGTGTTTATGGAAAAGATACTGAATCTCTTCCCTTGTGATCACAGACAGCCAAGTTACACCAGTTGTTAAGAAAAATCACCATGTACTGTTCTTAGGCATTTTGTTGCTGTATCTCCTCTTTCAAAACAAGTTTCCTTTGCTGATTAGAAACATTCTTCTCATTTCATACTTAAATGTATTCGTGGTCAATTTATACCTGCTTGTCATTATGCCATTGTCCTTTAGATTAATTATCTTTTTATTCTCTTCAGTGTTGGCCTTCTAAAATATTGATGGAGACCAGTTGTATCACCTCTTAGTCCTTATTGACAGAGACTGAACAAGCTTTTCTCACACAGGCAGATTTCCATTTTACTACTCTTAAAATCCTTTTTCATCATGTTGTCAAATCAGAATTTCCTGCCTTGTAGCCATATGGTACTGTGAGCAACTTTTGCATGGGATATTTTAAAAATATTTAAAAGAAGTTCAATACAGAAACTTATATAAGTGATGAAG
The DNA here is from genome assembly GCF_024509145.1 of Vidua macroura. Lineage (NCBI taxonomy): Eukaryota > Metazoa > Chordata > Aves > Passeriformes > Viduidae > Vidua > Vidua macroura. Next base: position 35,916,864 of record NC_071611.1, read on the forward strand.
TAAGTGAACATTCAAAGAACTATTTTCATCTTGTCTACTTCATTCAAGGGAATCGGCAACTGTAACATTCAATAAGAGATGTGAAGAACCAGTGCTACGCTTTAACCTGCGCTTAATATCCCTCAACTATCGATGTTTTTGTCACAGTTTAATTTTATTTGTATGGCATATATTCTAGTATCATTAATCTTGAGGTAGGAGCAGCAAGGGCTTGGATAAAATGTCTCAATAGACAGTCTAGTCAAAGATACTCACATGCTTTGCTACCAGCTGTGTTGTAAGCTTTTGATAGAAGTGTATTATGCAGTCGTGGGTCTCCTAGTTTAAAGAAGCAAACTGACAGTACAAAAAGGATCTTTTTTTCCTTCTTTACTGAGATAACCTGCCATATTAAAATTACCCTATATCTATAAACCCGGAGCATCTAAAATGTTCAGAACAAATATTAAAGTGAATGTCACAGCCTTAAATCTCTAAAATTGAAACTAGAAAAAACCCCTTTAACTCAGTTCAAGCAGGAAGGTCATTGGGGAGTGTCAGGTTGAGGTACAGGAGGTAGTGTAGTTCATCTTACTGAAACTAGTCCATAGGAAGAGATGGAATGTTGCATTGCGTGCAACCCTGGGATGGGATCAGGTGGGAGAGTGGCAATAAACCAAAGTTTTTGGAGAGTGCCCTGGCACTGCCGGTGCCGATCATGGGTGCCAGGAGGGACGCTGATGCTGGCTAGCTCTCACTCCTGGACTTTGGCACAATGCCACAATGCTACCCAGTGGCTGCTCCCCACCTCTAGCCACAGGCTGGGGCTGAAGTTAGCGGTTTGGCCACTGGCAGGAAACCCCTCCTTTAGCTGGCCTGGGCTGAGCAGGCACCCAGAGAGGTTTCTTGTCGTGGTAGACCAGAGAGTTCCAAGGGCTGTTGGACTCTTATGATGTTACCCTTTGCCAACTGCTCCTCCAGAAGCTGAGTGAGTGCACTCAATTTTTGCTTACCAGTGGCCACAGATCGACCCAGACTGGTATATCTGTGAGCTAATTTAGTTTCTGGGTCAGGCACTCTATGTCAGTGACCACTACTGAAAACCCTGAGGGGCTGGTAGCTCCAATTTGGCCCCCCACTGGGACATGCAGTCGCTCCCCCACAAGGTAAACCTGCTGTTAAGAATGAACGGGCGTACATTTGCCAATTGCCCGTTGGGCCCTGTAATTTGGACAATGCTCTTAGATTGTCTCGCAAACTGGGTGCCCCCAACACCCTGAACTTTGCAGTTCATGTCTTGCATCTCCCACTGTGATGGCCATTTGTGTGGTGGAATGACCATCACGTCTGCCCCAGTGTCCATCATTCCCTGTATTTTGTGCTCTTCACTTTTAAGACCACACCATATTAGGGGCTTCTCCTTTCTTACTAAACTGGTGTCATAAATTGAGAGGTCCTGGTCGTCCCACAATGACTGAGGCTTTGGAATGGCCTGGGCAACAACCTGGTCCCTCACTTGGAAGAGGGGGGGATGGATACAACATACCAGGAGAATTACATGCTCTGGGGTAGGTGGTAAAACCCCAGGGGCAATCTCGATCTCTGGGGTATGTGCTTGGTGTCCCTGACAACAAGGTACCTACACCCCTGCCAGCAAAGCAACTGGACCTTGTCAATGAGCGAGCTCGGGATCGACACAGACCTCTTGCCACTCCGTGTTAGTTAATGTCAAAGTCTGGGAAAGTCTGAGCCTGAAAGGCTCTGTAGCATCCTGTGAATAGAAGAACCCAGAGGGGCTGTTAGTCTGATGTTTACCATTGTTCACCACCACCCTGTGCTCTGCCCTATTTTTATCATTATGCTAGGCAGGGTCATGCTCACGCCTCAGTTTTTTGACTTTTCTCCTCCCTTCCGTCCGGCTCCCCCTTTCCTGAGTGGAACTGAGGGAGCCTGTCCCAAATAGGGACACTGTGTGATCCCATGCCCTCTTTGCTCACAATGCCAACAGATGTAGGGTTTGGGTGTCCTTGGGGGTGTCCCTGGTGTTCTTTCTTCCATCGCCACTGCAGTCTTGTCGAAGAACTTGACCTTCTTGAGCATGGTTGGTGTCCTGACCCTTGCCTTTCTTGCACATTCCTCCACTGCGGTCTCCAACGAAGGCGGCAGTGAAGATGGAAGGCTTAGGATAATTTGCCAACAGTCTTCACTGGCGTTCTCAGATATGATTTCCAATAACAGGTTTTCCCTGGTTTCGGGTCTTGGAACTTTCTTTTCGATCACTTCATGAGCATGATCCACGAAATCCAGGAAAGACTCGTCTACCTTTTGTTTTAGGGCAACAAGACTCAGGAGAGGGTCTTTGGTTGGTAAAAGATGGAATGCTCTTTCTGCCTCAGCCTTGGTAGTATCTAAAGCAGCCTTAGGGATCTTTTAGGCCTGTTGTTGGGACAGTTCCCAGTCACCCTCACCAATTAGTTACTCCAAGGTGAGGGGATTACCATCCTCATCATTTGCTGTCTCCTCGTTATCCCACAGAATTCGAAGGATGTCGGCAAGCCATCCCCACGAGGCTTTCAAGCGCAGTCTGTATTCTGATGGACACACAGACTGGAAAATATCTCTTTGAGGCCCCGAGGGACTAGGACATTGGCCAAAAGGGTGGTCCTCAGAAAACCTTTAAAATATTCACTGGACCTGCCAACCTCTTTCTGGGTCTTATAAAATTCCTTAATATTTCGGTAAGGGAAGGGCGTCCACTTGGGACGCCTCCCCCTACCGTCATAGGAAACGGGAGCAGCAAATGCAACTGGGCTTTCCTTGTCCAACTTCTGTTTTTCCACCCCATCCTTTCCTGTTCCCACAGTACTGTGGGAACCGGAAGGAGGAGCATGGGAAACCGGAGGTGGGAGGAGCTGTCCCAAAGGCTGGAGGGCAGAGCCGGAAGTGGAGGGAACACCTGAAGGGGTGGGAACATGATGACAATAATCACAGGGAGGAGCGGAAGAAGAAGCCAGGGGGTGAAGCCGAATTGGGTGGGGAAAAGGAAGAGGGGGAGCCAGGACCTGGGAAAGGGCTGGACTGGGGAAAGGGCACAAAAAGAAAAGGATTTTGGGAAGAAGAAGGTAGGGGAAGCCCACAAGATGGGGGCCACACTATGCCATGTGGCCACGCCACGCCACGTCCACCATCTTGTGGACCTTGATCAGGGAAAGAACAACATCTTGAAACTCACCTAAAGGTTTTACTATGGAATCTGGGGTAAAGGGATTAGGGTTTAGGAAAGGAGTCCTGGTGGAGTGATCAGTCCCACCAGGACAAACAGGGTATGGAGGGAATTGTGGGGAGCCAGGAAGACATCTAGCCAAGCCAGGGCTGCCCAGCGCCATCTTAATACAGTCTGCTTCTCCCGACTCACCCAGTGTGGGATACAGGGAATCGGGAACAGAGGGATCAGGATCTGAGTGTTTCAGGGAAACTGGGGAAGGTTGTGGAGGATTTTCCTCAACTTTGCTGTTCTGAAGCTGCCATTAATAATCTCACCTTAACGAACAGAAGGCAAAACTTGTCACCTGCCTTTTCACCTTTAAACATACCTTCGGTGAGCTTAGTGCCCACCACAACTCAGAACTGTACAGATTTTACGTTTTCCATGGTGGTATTTGGAAAGTTGAAGAAAATCCACCTCATTAACCTCTTAACTAAATTTTTTCTACATTTCATTCCCCCTCCCACCAGGGAACTAACAACTTGGATACTCTGTTTCCTGAATTGAAAGCCTCGTGCCCATAACTGTGACCAAGGGGCTAACAACTTAGTTCCCAACCCACTTGTGGAGGAAAATGCCAAACTAACAATAAGGTTCCCAAACCTACTGGCGGTTGGAGTATTTCTATGCGGGGCCCCACGCCTCCCCTCCTCAACTGGAGTTACACCCTAACCTACTACGGGTGGCAGGACCCCAAGTCCCTCCCGATTGGGTTCACACCTTGGGTCCATACCCCGGGAGTACTCACAGGACTAATAGACTTGAGAAAGATAAACGCTACAAGGATCCTCTCCACTGACAAAGGTTCCTCCTCATGCTCTGGAACACTGGACACAGATGAGCAGAGCAGGTTGGCTTTCCAATTCCCCGGGAGACGCACAGTTAGAATATGCACAGGCTCACTGTGGGTGCTTGATGTGCCAAGACTAAGCAGACAAAAATGCCCACGTGTTTTGCAGCAGTCTTTCTGTGAGGTCTTACTGGAGCAGATGTCCAGGAATGAAATGTCCACTAGAAACTGCCCAGAGACCACACATTGGGTTCCAAGTTGACACCACCGGTGCCAATCACGGGTGCCAGGAGGGATGCTGCTGCCGCTAGCTCCTACTCCTGGGACCTCGGTGCAACACAACCAAGTAGCCGCTTCCCGCCTCTAACCACAAGGCTGGGGCTGAAGGTAGCGGTTTGGTCACTGGCAGAAAACCTCTCCTTTAGCTGGCCGGCTGAGCAGGCACCCAGAGAGGTTTCTCATCGTGGCAGAGCAGTGAATGAGAAAGAGAGGGGATTTCTGGCTCTAAGATCCCGGCTGTTTATTCTTTCCCCAAGGGCAGAAGAATAGAGATGGTACAGAGTAATAAACCAAGAGGGAACAGACACAGAAGAGCACAGAATGAGGGGCTACATCACCTTATAAAGGGGAGCAACCTCTGGGGAGGAGTCTGCCTCACCACCAATTGCCAGCTAGCAGGTAGGAGCATGAGGAGAGATTACATTACGATATAACCAATGAGGGAGGAAAAGGGAGGAATACATACACAATCTACAAATGGGAGAACTGGAATAACATAACTGACATAGAAGCTTCTGGGTGAAAGGGTGTAGCAAACCATGACAGGCATGCTGCAGGGGCAGGGTTTAGAGGACTGGCAACGAAGGGTCTAGAAAGAGAGGTGACAAGAGAGGTACCAAGGAGATTGACAGGGAAAGGAGTGTTATAAATAAATATGTTTAAGTAGGCGGGGGTAATAATGGTTAATTGTTTCAAATGAGTTGTAAGGAATTACTAATTAATGTAATGAATTGTTAATGTAATGAATTGTTAAAAGTTACAAAGTTAAATGCATTGTTAGTCAGTTGCGTGTGCATAGCTGTCAATCCAGAGAGAGGGGATGGGGTTCATTGAAGAGTGATGTCACCAGCTCAGCCTGTGATTGGAGGGACCAGCCAACCAATAGTGCCTCGTAGTTCCAGAATGATTGGCCAGGAATGCACCATCTTATGGACCAATCAGTTACCAGAAAGAGGGCCAATCAGCAGAAGGATCAATAGCACACCAATCCAGCAGCTTCCAGAGACTTTAAAAACCCCCGGGTTCTGGCCACCTGCGTCTTTCTGCGGAGCTTGTATCCAAGGAAGCATCCTGTGCTGCACACAGATACTTGTAACTCTGACTTGCTGCTGAGATCCTGGGCTTATCCTGGGGCCTCGTCTTCAGTTATCTTTGTTTTTAATAAACAGGCCCAAGCCTTTTAAACCATTTTGACTCTGATTCGCCTGTTTTAAAAAACTGGGGGCTTGTCTGGGAGAAGCCACGCCCCAGGGGCAGTCCCAGAGAAGGACAGGTTTGGGAAGACTAGTCCAGCTGCTTTTTTTTGCTGCCTGGATTTGGATTTCTCCAAGACCGAAGATGGTTTGCTGGCTATACCCAAGAGACGACTGAGGACACGGCATCTCAGATCGGGAAGGTCCTCTGAGAGGGAGCAGGGCTCGCAACACACAGGTAGGTGTTGCGAGTGGGGCAAGCCATAAGAGGGTACGTTCATGTGTGGAGAGCGAGTGAGATGGGGGCTGGCAGCTCAGACCCCCAAAGTGGTGGTGGACCTCCTAGTACTGCGGTTCCAGACTCCCATGAGGGGGCCGGCCAGGAACTCAGGGAAGGTATTGGAATAAACTGGAGTGAGTGTGGTACCCCGAGGGGCCCTCCTGGGTGTGGGTGAAGGGGGAGTACCCTTTTCTCCTGTCCTTACCCACATAGGCTCCCATTCCCCCAGGGTGGTGGGGGCTTCTAGGGGTTGCTTGTGGCCAGTAAACGAAGGGACTGGAGGTGAGGGTATGGTTGGAACAACTTTCTGGCCTGCCCAGAAAGACCTTCGGGACCGGGTCTCCCAGTTGCAATGTTAGGCTTTGGGGTGGCTGGCTGGGGCAAGGGTGGACATCGCTGGTCCCTTGATCTGATCCACATAAGGGGGGTGCGGGGGGGGGTTCCACCAGGCCGAGCAACTTGGTGGGCAGTTCCTCAGGGTGAGCACAGGGAGTGTCCCGGGCATCTTGGGGAACTAGGACCTTTGAGGTGGACTAAAGTGTTGCATCCTGGGATTGGGTTTAGATTAGGGGTTCTTATTTGTGTTAGCTAGCCGAGACCTGTGTACCCCCGTGCTTCCCTCATGTCATTCCCCCCCCCACCCCACGGTGTCTAGCCCCATGCTGCCTGCCATTGAGCTTTCCCCTCTGCCACTCCTGTGACCGCTCCCCCATCTGGCCCTGGGAACCCCCGTGCTTGCCACCCCATACCCATGATCCCACTCAGCCTGAGGCTCGTGTCCGCCCCTGTGGTGCCCTGGTTGGTCGCTGTCTTACGTCATCACCGCAGCACCCACACGGATTGGGCGGGGGGATGTCTGTCCTCCCTATCACATTCCCTATATCCCTATATCATCCTACTCCCTCCCAGGTCCTGGCACCATTTCCCCCACGTGGCGTGGGAAGCGCGGGTTGCTACCCCCCCCTCCTCAGCTCTCAGTGACAATAAAGCTTTCCCGCCTTCCTCGTGGGTGATTTGGACATTCCTTCCGTCTTTGCCTCGGACCGTCACACGAGCGACTGAACCCGGCCGACCCCAACCGGTGTGCTAGCAGCAGCGGCACGTGGGAGAGAAGCAGCGGACCAGGGCGCCCGGGGGGAGGCGGCGCCAAAGGGTGCCGGAGCTGCTCCGGACCTGGGAGAAACAGTGCGATGCCTCAAACGACGCCCAGCAGTGGGGCCTCAGCCAGTGGAGTCGCCCTACGCAGACAGAGACTCACCGCAAAGCACCGGGAGCCACGCAGAGAGCCGTCGCTGCCAGTGCGCAGCCGCGCCGCCGATCAACGGGTGCCGCAGCTGAGCCGAGAGTGTACAGTCCACACAGAGCGCCGCCGTGCAGGCGCAGAGCTGTGCCGGAACTGTGCTTTGTGTTAGACTGAAAAATGGGAGCGAAGACTCCCCCAAAGTAGGTCAGTGAACTCTCTGCCACCCACAGGGAGGCACGCGGTGCCCCCTGTGTGGGTGGGGAAGTGAAACTCTTCACGGCCACGAAGAGCCAAAGAAGAGAAGCTGACCGAGGACCCAACTTTTTGTTTGCAGAGATCCCGGTTTGGTGAGTACTTAGCGACGGGAGGGTAACCAGGCTATACTCTCCTTCACTTGGGTGGGCTTTGTCACGCTTCCGAGGGTACAGACATGCAGCGCACAGTGTGAAGCAGTGGCTGCCAGGGTCTTTCACGTTTTTTGGTTTTTTTCTGCACTAGGGGTGAGGGTTTGGATAGAAGTAGCATGGGGACTGTGCTATCTGCCGACCAGAATGAATTTTATACCCTACTTAAGGGAACTCTATTGGTGAAGGGCCCTTACCCCAAAAGTTTGGTTAAACAGTTTGTATGGTGGCTGTACTTTTCTTTCCCACACATAACCACAGGGGATGCTCGCAAAAAGGAGTTCTGGGAGTGGGTGGGAGCGAAATTGGCGGAGGGGATCGAACGCTGGGATCCCTCCATGAAAGATTCCTTTGCCACCCTCCATTTGCAGATTTCGAAAGTCATAAAAGCTGAATCTGCGCGAGAAGTGAGCAGGGAGGGGAAAGAACCATCGTACAAAAATGTTGTTTCCCCTGAACATGTTTCCCCATCTTCCTTTCCTACCCCTTCTTCCCCTAATCTGGGTGGGCGGGGGGGGGGGTACTCAGCTGTTTTAAGGCACAAGGCAGCCCCACAGGTGTAGGCTGTGCTCCTGGCTCCCCCAAGCTCCCCCGGCACCCCTGCCTTAGCGAAATTGGCCACTTCGTTGAGGAACTGACCCTAAACCCCTTTTCCAATCCCTTTTTCCCTGCTGAAAATCCCAGTTCTAGAGCTGCCCCGTGTTACTCTGTTTCTTTAAACCCCTTCCTTTGTCTCCCTGAGGAGGCCGAGGCCAAGTGCTCGATCCCTTTGTCTTCCCAAGATGGAGGGCAGCCACATGGCAGGGTCTCTTCTTCCCACAACCCCTTTCTGTCCTTTGTTACCTGTATCCCTACCTTTGACCCAGCCTCCACCTGCCTCCCTGTGGGCATGGGTGCCATCCCCTCAGGAGGTCAGGTTACTCCCTCACCCATTGTTCCCCCTCATGTGGGCGTTCCCTCGAGTCCTTTGCATGTCCTCCCTGCTGAGTCATCGACCCCGCCCTCCCCCACCGGGGAGAGCTCTGCCATCTCCACCCCGCTGCCTGAGGGAGGCAGCCCCCCGCCTGTTCCCCGCACCCTGTCCCCATCTTCCCATGGGTCCCGGAGATCCAGGTGGGAGGGAAGAGCGGGGAGGGAGGAGCGGGGACCCCTACCCCCATCTTCCCATGGGCCCCAGAGGGCTGGGCGGGAGGGAAGAGGTTGGGGGGGGGACAGGAACTCCTACCTCCAAGTTTCCATGGGCCCCAGACTTCCGGGAGGGAGGGAAGAGGAGGGAGGGGGGAGCAAGAGCCCCCGACTCTGCAGTCCCATGGTTCCCAGAGACCTGGGAGAGAGGGAAGCACAGGGAGGGGGAAGCAGAGGCAGGTTTCTGAGCATTTTCCAGATTCTGTGGAACGGGCCGAGGTGGCAGCTGAGAGGCGTGTGGAGGGGTCGGAGGTTCAGGACAAGTCTGTCCTGGAAGCGGCATCCATGAACACTGACACACAGCTTGAGATCCCTAAAAGGCCCAGAAGCCACGTGGTTGCCTTGGATGCTGTGCCTCCAAAGAACGCTAGCCTGAAGCAGCCTCCAGCAAGACGCCAGTGCTTCGACTGTGATCAGAGAGAACATTTTGTTGTTCAATGTCCATTTTTGGGGAGGGCACCCCCAGGGACAGTGGGAAGGGGGAGAGGGGGAAAGGGAGACCCCATTCCCCCAAAAAACTGAAAAAACAACGCGCATCTGCCTCGTGTGAAGATAAAAGTAAGGCAGGCCACAGCACCTTAATGGGAGCTGTGAATTATCAAGTAATTGTGCAGGTGGTAGTTCAAAACATCAGGGTGCTTGTGAGTACGGCAGATGACCCCAACAACTGGGGGGTTGCATCAAACCACAGGCGATGCAAAAAGAAAAAGGACCCTACAATGTCTTTAAAAAATGCTTTTCTCCAAAGCCCCAGAAAACCTTCCAGACACCCCAGTCTGTGTGTGTCCCAAATTGGTGGAGGGGACGCGTCTGCCCTCCCTATCACATTCCCTATATCATCCCGCTCCCTCCCGGGTCCTGGAGCCATTTCCCCCACGTGGCGTTGGAAGCGTGGGTTGCTACCCCGCCTCCGCAGCGCTCTGTGACAATAAATCTTTCCCTCCTTCCTCGTAGGTGATTTGGACATTCCTTCCCTCTTTGCCTTGGACTCTCACGCGGGCGACAGAACCTGGCAGACCCCAACCAGCGTGCTAGCAGCAGCGGCACGCGGGAGAGAAGCAGCGGACCCAGGCGCCTGGGGGGAGGCGGCGCCAAAGGGTGCCGGAGCTGCTCCGGAACTGGGAGAAAGAGTGCAACGCCACACTAAAGACTCCTAACCTGAGACCTGCTGAGGGTGAGACCACTGGTTGAGGGATTGTTCCTCTTATGGCAGGGGGAGGAAGTGGGAGCCCGTCCAGAGGGGAGTAGGACCCTAGGCCAGAGAGCTGGTCAAGGGGAGATTCCTCATAGTGTGGCGACAGGCCAGGGAGGGTGAAGGCCACTGTCTAGAAGTCCCCCTACTCATTAGGGGTAGGAGGGAGGTTTTAGAACCTGCTCGTTACGGACACAATTTCGTTTCGGTTTATGTAAGTTATCTATGTGTGACTTGGTTTTAGTTGGAATTTTGTGGTCGGTGTTACCAAGTTTCTTTATTCTTTCTATTGCTACTCATAGTGTTATTTACTGGATTATTATATTGTGTTGTTCTATTTATTTTAATACAAGAATACCAATTTGGTATTTTGCAATAATATTTGTAGTATTCTGTCTAATATTTTTGTTTTACGTGATTGATGTGTATATTGTTTTGGGTAGGTGGTCTTTGGTGTCTGCTTGACTCCTAGATTTGTGTTAGAGTTTCTGTTTGTGTCTGTTTGTGAGATTGAGCTTAAGAGACGGTGTTTTGTTGTTTAGCATACAGGGGTTTTATTTGCTCTTTTGGGTGTTTGAGGTCATTGGTTCCTCGCGTTTTATAGAGAAATGATTGTGTAACTTTAGCAACCTGAAGGAACCATTTTATCTGTGGTGTGTGTGTGATCATTGGTGGCTTGGAGAAGCCATTTTAATTGCTTTTGGAAGAGGAGGGGCTTCCCTCAAAAAGGGGTGTGGCAACCCAGAAGTGAGTGATTGACATCGTGGAGGCAGACTGGAAGAGTCCGAGAAGGCTTGCGGCGTCGCACTCTTTCTCCCAGGTTTGGGGCAGCTCCGCACCCTTCAGCGCTGCCCCCACCCGGACTTCCGGGTCCACCACTTCTCTCCTGTGTGCCACTGCCACTGGCACGCCGGTCGGGGTTTGCTGGGTTCAGTTGCCCGCACAAGGGTCTGAGGTAAAGGGGGAAGGAATTGTCCAGATCATCCACGAAGGAAGGCGGGAAAGCTTTATTGTCGCTGAGAGCTGCAGTGGAGGGGTAGTGACCCGCGCTTCTCACTCCATGTGGGGGAGATGGCAGCGGGACCCGGGAGGGAGCGGGATGATGTAGGGGATGTGATAGGGAGGGCAGACGCCACTCCCCCAATCTGTGCAGGTGTCGCGGTGATGACGTAAAACGGCGACCAACCAGGGAACCGCAGCGGTGCACACTGAGCCTCGGGCTGAGTGGGATCGTGGGGATGGGGCGGCTGACACGGGGGATCCCGGGGCCGGATGGGGGAGTGGTTACAGGAGCGGCAGAGGGGGGAAAATCCAATGGCAGACAGCATGGAGCCAGAAACCGTGGGGGTGGGAGGAAGACATGGGGGAAGCACGGGGGTACACAGGACTCAGGTAGCTAACACAAATAAGAACCCCTAAAACCCAATCCCAGGATGCAAAAAGAGCTTCCAGCTGATTGGCCATTTTGGTTTGTTTTGAGTTTTAATTCCCACGGTACCCAATTTTCCCACAAGTTACTATTTTGGTTCCCATGGTACGTCATTTTCCCACAAAGACTTTTGTTCATTTCTGTTTAAATTTTGGTTGTACTTATTGCAAAGTTCCTTAGGTTATAATTGCTTTTTAGGGTTTACACAGTAACTTATTGCAAAGTTGTTTATTCAATTAAATTGATACAAGTTGCTTATAGTATGGGTCAGTGTGCAAGTAAATGTTCCCACAAAGGAAAAACTAAGAAAATGAAACTGAAAGACATACTGCAATACAGTCCATTGGAGGAAATGTTAGAGAATTGGGACCATTATAAAAATTTAAAAGAATTGGATAAGATAAAAATGGTACATTATTGTACTGAAATATGGCCACAAAAGAACATTTAAGAAGGACCTGTTAATTGGCCTTGGTATAGGTCAAAAGAAAAATGGCCATGCCTAGCTTTGAATAAGTATGTTAATTCAAGAGAAGTTTTTGATGAGGAGGAAAGCAAATATGCAGCCTGTTGGTTGGAAAATTAAATTTGGGATAAAAAGGTTCGAATGTATAAAGTAGGAAAAGAAACAAAAGAGGAAAAAGAAGAATTTAGGCAAAAATGGGACCCATTGGACTGTCTTCCTCCTCCTCCCCCTCCTACTCCTCCAGTACCCCCTCCTATCCATCCCAAACGTGTTCCGGCCCCTCCAGCACCCCTCCTTGCTCAACCTATTCCCCATCCTATCTCTCCGGCACCCCTCCCTGCTCAACTGATCCCCCATCCTACTCCTTCTGCACCCCTTCCTGCCCAACTAACACCTTGTCATACCCTTCCAACATCCCCAACAGTCCCCACCCCAGTAGTTTCTCCCATGCCTCTCCCCATTCCTGTCAGCCTTCCTCTGCCTTACGCACAAAATCCTCTTCAAAACCAACAGAATAGTTTGGAGGGAGCAGCAACAACAATTTTGGTTGTAAGACCAAAGGAGAGAGTTGCAGTCTCAGGTAGTCGTCATTATAACACTAGATCTCAAGCCAGGAGGTGTTTCCCAAAGGAGGAAGCAGGAGAAAGGTTATTACCTGTTGTAGTGTACAGCTATGCAAACGGAGCAAACAAGCTTTGTGAATTTGAAATGGGAGTTTCTGTTTCCTAAACCTAAAGATGGAGTTTCTATTCTGTATTTTTACGTGTATTTACCCTTCCCCCTGAAGCTATTCCCATTGGATTTTACCTATAATGTATTCATACTGGGCATTGTTCTATTGGTTTCACCTTATCTCTTATTTTCCCCTATATAACCTGTAACTCAACCCCTGACCATTGTCACTTGTATGTGTGGCGTTCAAGCAAATACAACCTACTTTGGACTGCACACAAGTGTCCAATCTCTTGAGTCTCTTTATCCCGGTCATGATCGCGCTCTCTAAATAGCTCTGTCTGTATCAAACGAACCACAAAGGTGTTTGTTGCTTCTTTCCGGCTGCTCCCGGAAGTGCCTGGCCAGCGCCCCGGGAAAAAGGAGCCAGGCGAAAACAAGGAAGTCGGAGAGAGAAAAAGCAATAATTACCTTTGAGAGAAGTTCTGATGGGAGGTGTCCAAGGGGGAATCGGTTTTGTAAATGCAGCTTTGACAGGCTCAGATTGAGAAGTTTTAAGAAAGAACTTAAACCCTTATTAGAAGATCCTATAGGAGTTGCTGATCAAGTTGATCAGTTTTTAGGTTCAAGTACGTGCACATGGGAAGAAATGAATTCTATTTTAGGTATTCTCTTTTCTCCAGAGGAAATGCACTTTATTCGAGTCGCAGGCGTAAAGGCTTGGGAGAAAGAGAATAGAGCCGGGCCACGAGGTGACTGGAATCACCTGACTGGAATCCAAATATGGAAGAAGGCTGTAGGAATATTAATTGTTATAGATCTTTGGTTATCAAAGGTATCCAGGGAGCGGTCCCCCAGACTAGTAATGCAAAGTTGGCCTTTGATAGCCAGCAAGAGAAAGATGAAACCCCAAATGCCTGGCTAGACAGGCTAAGGCAAAACTTCCAATTATATTCCAGCGTAGATCCAGAGAGCACAGAGGGGAAAGTGTTGGTAAAGGTGCAATTTATAACTAGAGCATGGCCGGATATTAGAAGGAAGTTAGAGAAGATTGAAGAATGGCAGGAAAAAGGCATGAATGAACTGTAAGGGAGGCACAGAAAGTCTGTTTGAGAAGGGAGGAAGAAAAGATGAAATCGAAGGCTAGAATTATGGTTGCAATAGCTAGGGAAAGTCAGGATAGGAAAAGTGAAGAGCCAAAGGGAATGGAAAATTCAAGGAAGGAGGAGATTTGAGGGCAGGACGCAGACTCCTGGGAAGGGAAATGTTTTTATTGTGGTGAAAAAGGTCACTTTAAGAATTGTAAGAATTCAAGGATTGTAAGAACTGGAGAAAGTACAGGAGACTGTACAAAGAAACAGAAATCAGAGTAAATGATGATAAGGGGTGTCAGGGGCTCTATCCCCTGGGGAAAACGGGTGAGCATAAAGTAGAGCCCTTGATAAATTTGGAAATAGGTCCCCAGGGGGAAGAATTTGAATTTTTAGTTGATACTGAGGCTGATAGGTCATGTGTTTCACGGTTTCTAAAAGGTTGTAAATTGAGTCAAAGGATGTGTAAAGTGAGAGGTGCTGGTAATGAGCCTATCAGTAATAGAGAAAGTTGTGGTTAAGGGAAATTCAAGAGAAGGATATGTAGATTTGCTATATATGCCTAAATTAGAATGTAATTTATTATTAGGTCGGGACCTACAGGTGCAGTTAGGGATGGGGTAGTCCCTAAGGAGGGACAAATGGTAGCAGAGATGCTGATTCTCAAATTGGAGGATGAAAGTGAAATCAATAGCAGAGTCTGGGTGGGGGGGGAGGCCGTAGCCTACTTGATATACCCCCTATAGAAGTAAAAATGAAACCAGAAATTCCACCAATATGAGTAAAACAATATCCTACTTCAGGTGAGGGGAAACAGGGACTAGCCCCAGTTATAAAAGAATTAATTAAAGATGGAATACTAGAACCGTGCATGTCTCCCCATAGCACACCAATATTATTGGTGAAGAAATCAGATGGTACTTATCAATTAATTCAAGATCTGAGGGACGTGAATAAACAGATGACTTCATGGTATCCTGTAGTAACCAATCCATATGCACTCTTAAGCAAGGTACCATCAAAACATGCATGGTTTAGTGTGATAGATTTGAAAGATGCCTTCTGTGCTTGCCCTCTAGCTGAAAAAGCAGAAGTTGGTTTGCCTTTGAGTGGCAAGATGACGAGACAGGGAGGAAACAGCAACTCCAATGGACCAGGCTACCCCAAGATTTCACCGAATCTCCAAATTTATTTGGCCAAGCCTTAGAAGAATTATTAAGAGAGTTTCAACCAGTGGGAAATACCCAAATCTTGCAATGTGTTGATGATTTGTTGGTGTCAGGAGAACAAAGAGAACAAGTTCAGGGAACAATGGTGAAATTATTAAAATTTTTGTGGGAGAACGGTTTAAAAGTGTCGAAAAAGAAACTCCAATTTGTAGGAACAGGAAGTGAAATATTTAGGTCATCTGATTGGGAAAGGATATAAGAACTAGAAGCTGAGCGAATTCAAGGGATCCTCTCCCTACCTGCACCGAAAACAAAAAGGGATGTAAGGAAATTGCTAGGGTTAATTGGGTATTGTAAATTGTGGATTGATGGGCATATTAAACTAATCAAGTTCTTATACAATAAATTAGTTGAAGAAGAACCTCTAGATTGGAATGAGGAAGATGAACAGAAATTACAAGAGTTGAAGGAAAAGTTGGTGACAGCCCCAGTTTTAAGTTTGCCTGATTTGGACAAACCCTTTGAGTTGTTTATAAATGTAGAAAAAGGAATTGCATATGGAATATTAGTCCAAAGGTGGCGTGGAGATGGAAAACCAGTAGCCTATGTGTCCAAGCCATTAGACCCAGTGGTTAGAGGATGGCCTACATGTTTACAATCAGTGGCTGCTACTGTAGCTTTGGTAGAGGAGGGGTACAAACTAACATTTGGGAGTAAAATCAAAGTGTATACACCTCATGATTTGAAAACTATACTGAGTAAGAGAGCAAGTCAGTGGATTACAGACAGTAGGCTGTTAAAATATGAATTGATGCTAACCAATATTGAGAACTTAGAATTAGCCACAACGAATGTTCAAAATCCAGCCCAATTTTTGTATGGAGAGCCACGAGAAAATTTAGAACACTGTTGTATAGGAGCCATAGATTTGCAGACCAAAGTATGGGAGGATTTGCAGGAACAGCCACTACCAGTAGGAGAGGTGTTGTTCTTCCAGAGTAAATGAGGGGAAGAGAATGTCAGGACATGCAGTAATAGATGGTAAAAGCAAGGACATTATAGAAAAACGGAGACTTCTGGCAAAATGGTCTGCGCAGTGTAGTGAGAGTTACGCCCTATTAAAAGGGCTGGAGTGGTTAAAATACAAGAAAGGAACTATTTACACTGACTCCAAATATGCCTATGGGGTAGTACATACATTTGGTAAAATCTGGGAGGAAAGGGGGTTTATAAATTCTAAAGTCAACACCCTAGTCCATGAAAAGCTAATCAAGGAAACACTGGAGGCTCTAAAAGACCCTTTGGAAATTGCAGTGGTACATATAAAAGGTCACCAAAAAGGGACTTCTAAAGAGGTGCAGGGCAACAACTTAGCAGATAGAGTAGCTAAAGAGGCTGCCTTAGAAAAGGAGGAGAAAATCCTGCAGTTAGTCAATCTGGGGGACAAAGATAATGAAGAAATCCCAATTTTTAGTGAGCAAGAACAGAAAGAGTTGCAAAGACATGGGGGGGACTAAAGATGAAAAAGGGAAATGGACAATGCCAGATGGGAGACAGGTATTAAACAAAGCACTAGCCAGGAAAATTTTGGAAAACTTGCATGCTTCAACCCACTGGGGAACACAGGCCCTGTGCGACCATTTTCTGTGAACTTATGTATGCATTGGAATATTTGAAGTTGCTAATCTAATCACAAGAGATTGCGTGATTTGTCAGAGAGTGAATAGAAAAGTAATGAGAAAAGCCCCACTGGGTGGAAGAGAATTGGCCCAGAGACCTTTCCAAAATGTCCAAGTAGACTTCATTGAACTTCCCCCAGCCCAAAGGTTTATTTATTAGTAATAATAGATCATTGACTCATAGGGCTGAAGCATTTCTGACTACAAGAGCTACAGCAGGAGTGGTTAGTAAGACCTTACTTGAACAGATTATACCGAGTTATGGTATTGTAAGCATTATTGATTCAGACAGAGGGCCACATTTCGCAGCCAAAGTCTTACATCAGATAGCAGAGGCTTTAGGAATAGTGTGGAGACTCCACACCCCGTGGAGACCTCAAAATTCAGGAAGAGTGGAGAGAATGAACCAAACCTTAAAAATAACACTCATCAAATTGGTAGAAGAAACAAAAATGAACTGGTTAAGATGTCTTCCATTAGCAGTGATGAGAATAAAGACAAAATCAAGAGCCAACATTGGCATTTCCCCTTAGGAAATGATGTTTAGGTTACCATTCCTAACCACCTCAGACCGTATAGGGACTTATGACGAGGGAGAACAGGGTACAAAGAAGTATTTACAAGTTATCGCAAATACCCTAGAAAAATTAAGGAAAAATGGATATCTTCCCCAAAGCACCCCAATTGACTTCAAAATTAATTGTTTCAGCCAGGAGACTGGGTTTTAGTAAAAGTGTGGAAAGAACAGCCATTAACTCCCAAGTGGGAGTTCCAGGTCCTCTTAACTACCAAGACTGCAGTAAGGATGCAAGAAAGAGGATGGACTCATGTCACAAGAGTTAAAGGTCTGGTATAAGCTCCCACTGAATGGACAATGGTCAATACATCCGACACAAAACTAACCTTAAAGAGGAAACCTTAAGAGAAGTAAAATAAGGAAAAAGCAGAGTTTTAATCCATTATGAACTGTTAAGATGTTATTTATTAACTGTCATCTATTATTTAAATATTTATTCTAACCTCTTCTTAGTGTTAAAGGTTGCTTTAAGTATTTAAGTATTTAAGTATTTATCATAACTCAAGTCAAATCTCTGGTATTTTTCATTGCAGATCCCAAAGAATAGAACATCCTCCCACTCATTTAGTAATCAGGCCCTAAAAAGAAACACTCAAGTCAATAAGGAGGGGAGTAAGTCACTGCAGAAGGATGTAACAGTAAGACCACATTACAAGGGGCAAGACCAGGTCAGGCTACACTCTTGCCATGAGGAGGTTGGGAGAGTGCCCTGTACCGGACCCTTGTTGGTGTTAACAATAACAAACATCCATGGAAGTCAGACAGACCCCTGTGATAGATGTTACTATCCACTTTATGCAGTGGATAGTAACTGACTCTCGGAATGCCGTCCTAAGAATTCACACAAATCCGAGTCCCAACTGTATTGACTTTTTACAATTAACGACATGTGTAGAGGATGGTACAACCTATTGTCTCTCCGAAAAATAGGAAATCATAAACAAAAACTGTTGCAAGAATGGCCTACAAGGGAAAAATGGATATGTTTGGAGAAAAAGCCTGAGAAAAAGGGGGAGGTTTTCAAAAGAGGTCCATGAACCAGACTTTGTAAAAGAAAAGGAAGTGAAAGGATAATCAAAAAGGGAGTGGGACTCAAGATTTTAGGTGGGAAAAATCTGTTTTTAGACCCAGTTGAAAAGATAAGTCATGAATTTAATATAACTTAACTGTTGGATTTGTGGAGATACTAGAACAGCAGAAATCTGGCCGTGGGAAGGAATTGCACTGAATCCAAAAGAGATCCTAAAATTAATGAAGAACAAGATGAGAAACCAACGGTCATCACCTGCACAAGATAGATGGAATGATGAAGAAGTATGGAATTTAAAGTCTGAAATAGTAGGTGAAGAATGTCTATGGAGGAAGGGATCTTCTAAGTTCATTTCATATGTGGGTGAGTTATCCTGTAAACGGTATCTAGTTACTAATGACGTCTACCAATGGTGGATTCCTGGGGCTCCCCATCTATATTGGTCCAGGAAACAAAATCAGGGGTGTTCTTATATTCAAAGGGAGAAGTTATATGAATGTATTACCAGGGATCCTAACCTTTTCCATGACGACCCCCAAATGTATAAGTTTTGGAGTAAAAATGGGGTCACTTCTGCAGAACATAAATTCTGGAGAACCCCAAAAGAATTATTCTGGCTTTGTGGTAGAATGGCATATGTAGTGTTGCCTAAAGATTGGACAGGAAGTTGTACACTAGGAATTACAAAATCTTCTTTCTTTTTACTCTCGAGAGATGAAAGTCAGCACTGAGGAATCCCCTTATATGATTAATTAAAGCGTAAAAAAGAGACCTAATTGGTGGATCTCAAAAGTGGGGGAAAGAAGAGAAAGAATAACTGAGACATATGGCCCCGCCACTTGGGCCCAAGATGGGTCGTGGGAGTACCAAACCCCTATTTGTATATTAAATAGAATTATTAGATTATGAGCAGTACTGGAAATCATAACCAACGAAACAGTCATAGTCTTAGACCTGATCTCTGCCCAAAACCACCAAATGAGAACGGCTGTCTACCAAAATTGATTTGCTTTAGATTACTTATTGGCAGAAGAAGGAGGGGTCTGTGGTAAATTTAATTCATCAGAGTGTTGCATTGAAATTGATGACCACGGAGATCTTATCAAAAACATAACAACCAGAATTAGAAAATTGGCACATGTCCCTGTCCAAAGGTGTACCCCTCTGATAAAGCCAAATTGGTGGGATAACCTCTTAAGGGGAGAGTGGTGGAAGAAGATTTTACTGATTGCAGGAGGTGCCTTAATAAGTCTTATTCTACTTCCTTGTGTAATACCTTGTTTAATTCAGTTGATAAACTAACATTGTGCAGAATTCCCTAGACAGCTGAAGTAAAGAGAAGATCGAGAAGATTGTGATGATACAAGAAAGTAAACCAGAGAACTCTGAAACTGCCAAGAAGACTTATGAAAAGTACCAGAAATTAAGAAAAATTTACCAGGTCTATGATATTCCCATTTAAATAAAAGGTTTAATGTGGGCTAAAGCCCGATCAAAGATTTAGAGGGTGGAGTTGTTATAAATAAATTTGTTTTAGTAGGCGGGGTTAATAATGGGTAATTGTTTCAAATTGTAAGGAATTACTAATTAATGTAATGAATTGTTAAAAGTTACAAAGTTAAATGCATTGTTAGTTGTGCATAGCTGTCAATCCAGAGAGAGGGGATGGGGTTCATTGAAGAGTGATGTCACCAGCTCAGCCTGTGATTGGAGGGACCAGCCAACCAATAGTGCCTCGTAGTTCCAGAATGATTGGCCAGGAATGCACCATCTTATGGACCAATCAGTTACCAGAAAGAGGGCCAATCAGCAGAAGGATCAATAGCACACCAATCCAGCAGCTTCCAGAGACTTTAAAAACCCCCGGGTTCTGGCCACCTGCGTCTTTCTGCGGAGCTTGTATCCAAGGAAGCATCCTGTGCTGCACACAGATACTTGTAACTCTGACTTGCTGCTGAGGTCCTGGGCTTATCCTGGGGCCTCGTCTTCAGTTGTCTTTGTTTTTAATAAACAGGCCCAAGCCTTTTAAACTATTTTGACTCTGATTCGCCTGTTTTTAACAGTTGAACACAACTTCAGGGTAAAACCATTAAGGAACTGAACTGGGGTACATGGAACAAACCATTTGTCAATGTAAAACAATAATATGTAAAGAACAAAATCAAGCCGCAGCAGTGCCCAAAAATCAAAGTTTAATAAAGGGAAATAATAAGGTGCACTAACAATCAATGTGCAATAAAATGCACATAGTATAGAGCTGCTCCAGAAAATCTCAAAATGAGGCAAACGCAACATTGTATAGACATTAACTTAGAACCAATGAACAAAGAAACAGGAACAATACCTTATATAGAACCTATCAGAGGGCTGGGTTCAGAACATAACTTCAAGGAATAGCTTAATTTACATAACTGTTCCCATCATTCTTTTATTCTCACCTGCCTCTTGCCATAAGCTGACAGGATGTTATCTATCCTGGCATCTCAGTATTGGGATATTTCCAGGATCTAATACTGTTACCTGTGGTGTGGTAGATTCACAGCTTGTCTTCTCCAGGACACAATGGAATACATATTTGGTTTCTGAAACTTAGAAATGAGACAGTGTACACTAAATGTACTCACTCAGAAATGAGTTTGCATAGACATTGAATACTGGCAAGCTCAGTATCTCCTTTATGCAAGTATAGAAGTTGCTTAAGTGCACACATTTCTTCAGTAATCTTCAGAAGACACAACCCAGATGGGATCACAAGGATTGCATTGTAGAAATACTGTGTTATATGCATACTTACAGTATTTCACTGTGGCTGTCTTAATGCCTAAAGAGAGGATGTCAGCTTCTTCATGCCTGCTCCAGATGAAATTTCTGTGTTTAGAATTTTTTTTTGTTTTCTTTACTGCCTTTTTCAGCTTAGGTAACATCAGTGGGCTCTGTGCCCCATGTAAAATTCCATATATTGCAGTAGACACAGTCTTAAGTATTGAGATGTTTCATTATTTTATGACTTAATGCCTTTAGGTTATTTTAAAACAGATTATATGTTACAACAACAGCTGTGAGATGATAACATAAAGCAACTCATAGCATAGGTACATGCAGTAGGAAAAAGTCATTATCATCATCACTAATTGATGTTTGTGGATAAAAGCATATTTCATACATTATTTCCAAATATTTTTGTAGGAATATAAAATGCATTTTACAGAATGAAGTCTTGCATTATTCATCCTTCAAAATCTAACTACTTCTAGAACTGCACAGCATTCCAGACAGCTTCAGTAAGAATTAGGTTTGCATTATGTTTCAGCTGCTATTTTATTGTAGTTCCTCAGACAAATTCCTTGTGGGCTAAAGTTGTCTGTATTAATTTATAGATCAAAGATCACACGCTCACCACCACCCACCACCAGCCCTCATTCCCATTTAAAGTGAAATCAAAGCACCTTTGTTGCAGGACTATGGAAATGGGGGGCAGAGGGAGGTAGCGGGGGGGAAGATACGTTTCTGGCCCAAACTTTATTTTAATTAGGAAAACAAGTTAAAAGAAATAACTTCAGAGTTGGTCCACTTTCTAGTACGTATGCAAAATGCTAGTCAGATGAATTTAACAAAAGCCCCTTGTTTCCAAGCCAGGAGCCTTCCAACTGGGAATTCAAAAGGTGCACAGGCGCTTTCTGCTTGCTCTGGCTTTACATGCCATTACAGCAGGGCAGTTCAGAATGGTGATGACATTTAAGACCACTCTGGCTTCATACTGCTGTATAGATAAAAGCTTATCTTGAAGACATGCTTTGACAAGGCTTAGTTTCGCTGCCTTGATGCCCATTAGCTCAAAAAAAAAAAACAAAAAACAAAAAAACAAATCCTTTGGAAAAACTAGAATTCTTTGTCAGTTTTATATAGTATTTCATGCTATTGTTGCAATTACAAAAGAATATCTGGCATATTCCTCATGCATTTTGGGGAAAAATCTATCTAGTGGGTATTCTGTGTGGGCTGTTTCAGGCCCTTGAATACACTTTTCCCAAGGTCTGTGTTTTATGTGCAGAAAATCTGATTTTAACCTCTACTCTGTGAGATAACTTAGAGCTAAATGGAAAAAATAAAAAATGTGAAATCAATCAGAGAATCTGAAAGAAGCAGATTGATTGACTGGAGGATTGCTGTCATTTTGAAAGGTGTAGAGCTGTTTGGATGCTGATGTGATAGTTAAGTGACAACTAAATTTTTGCAGTAGGAGTGCTCATCATTTGCACAGTTAAAATATCCAGCTGGTGAAAAACATATGCTTTTATGAGAAAATTTGTGGAGCCAGCCATAGTGTTCAAGAGGTCATGCAGAGGGAAGACTGATGGGTAGATTTGGCTCAGTATGATAACGAAGAACTGGATGTAGAACGCAGGTGTTACAAAATAAAGCTAATGTATATAAAAATTAATACAGTATGGTATTACTGAGGTGGTATGTGTTTGTTCGTGAAAGCTGTCATGAATGTGGAATTTAAAGAACTGCGGGAAATAGTGTCAAAGGCTTTACGGAGGTCCAGGCAGACAATAACCACAGTCTTCCTTTCATAATCTTATTTGATCACCCTGTCTCACAGGGAGATCAAAGTGATCAAGCAGGATCTGCCTTTCATAAACCCATCTGGCTGGGCCTGATCCCCTGGTTGTCCTTGACACACCACATGATATTGCTCTCAGGATGACCTGCTTCATATCTCCTGGCAGTGGAGGCAGACTGACTGTCTTGTTCTTCTCCAGATCTTCCTGCCCTTCTTGTGGGTGGGTGTCTCATTTGCCAGCCATCATCTGGGGCCTCCCTGATTAGCCAGGACTGGTGGTAAATCATGGAAAGAGCAGATTTTTCTGTCATTTCTATAAATATGCTCAGGTGAATCCCACCCAACATGATACATTTGTCTAGATAGCACAGCAAGTTGCTGACTAGTTCCTTTTGAATTATGGGAGATTTATACAGCTCCACACCCTTCTCTACCAGTTCAGGGGGCTGGGTACCCTGAGGATAACTAGTCTTTCTGTTAAGGATTGAGGCTAAAAAAGACATTAAGTACCCCGAGGATAACTAGTCTTTCTGTCAAGGATTGAGGCAAAAAAAAAGGCATTAAGTACCCTGAGGATAACTAGTCTTTCTGTTAAGGATTGAGGCAAAAAAAGGCATTAAGTACCTCAGCCTTTTCCTCATCCTTTGTGGCAGTGTTCCTCACTGCATCTAGAAAAAGGATGGAGACTCTCCTCAGCCTTCTTTTTGTTATTACTTGATTTGTTAAAAGATTTTTATCATCTTTTGCTATGCTGGCCAGATGGACTTCTACCTGGCTTTTACCTTTGTAATTTCACCATTCTGAATGACCTCATGACATCCTCATATGTTGCATCCTGGGATTGGGTTTTAGGGGTTCTTATTTGTGTTAGCTAGCCGAGTCCTGTGTACCCCGTGCTTCCCCCGTGTCGTTCCCCCCTCCCGTGGTTTCTGGCCCCATGCTGCCTGCCATTGGGCTTTACCCTCTGCCCTCCTATAACCATTCCCCTATCCGGCCACGGGAAACCCTGTGCCTGCCGCCCCATCCCCACGATCCCACTCAGCCCGAGGCTCGGTGTCCGCCCCTGCAGGGTATGCTAGTTGGTCGCTGTCCTACGTCATCACTGCGGCACCCGCATGGATTGGGGGGCGGCGTCTGCCCTCCTTATCACATCCCCTACATCATCCTGCTCCCTCCTGGGTCCCGCCGCCATTTCCCCCACATGGAGTGGGAAGCGCGGGTCGCTACCCACCCACTGCAGCTCTCAGCGACAATAAAGCCTTCCTGCTCTCCTTGTGGGTGATCTGGACATTCCTTCCCTCTTTACCTTGGATCCTGTAGCGCGGGTGACCGAACCCGGCAGACCCCGACCCATGTGCCAGTGCCAGTGGCACGCGGGAGAGAAGCGGCGAACCTGGAAGTCCGGGTGGAGGTGGCACTGGAGGGCGTCGGAGCTGCCCCGGACCGGGGAGAAAGAGAGACTGCCGCACTCATACTCTTCTACGTTGCCTGCCCCTTCTTCCAAAGGTCATAAATCTTCTTTTTGTTTTTCCTGAGTCCTTGCAAAAGCTTCCTGTTCTGCCAGGTGGTCTTTTTTCCTGGTGGCACCTCAGAGGTGGAGAGCATCTTACTGATACCTGTCACATTAGAATAGCAGGTTACATATGTTATAGTAAAGCATCTGGCGCAGGAGAAGATACCTCCATCAATGAACCTGTTCTCGCTCCCAAACCAAGGGGTCCGTACAGCTCTTTGGGAATATCCTCTGCCCATGCACAGCGCACACCTCAAGCAGCCCAGATCATGGGCTAGTCTAGTAGGTCAATAATTCATATATTTGAGCAAATAAACTCTGGTGCTGCTGCTCAGCCTTCTGTTACAGATAATACTTTGGTTTCTCTATATACCTGTATGTAGAGAACACTTTTCTTTCATTGTATAAATGTCTAAGTCATATTTCTAGTAGGTTTTTGACTGTGGAGATTAGACTTTATTAAGGTTTTTTTTATAGTTGTTGTTGTAATATTACTCATTTTACCTGACTTCAACTGTTGCAGTTAGACCTCGAGACTATTATAATTAGCCAGCCAGAGAGCAAAAAGCACCTAAAGTGTGATTTGTTGCATCCTTTCTTAACTTTTTTTTTTTTTTTAAGTGAAGATTAAATCACTCCCTGGATCACTCCCTAAGTCCTTACTGAAACAGAGCCTATCATGTTATTATGAGACAAGTAACACTTGAACTTAAGTAATGAATTCAGAAAGAAAACTTTGAAATAGTTATCACAATATTTGCAATGTTTTGCGCTGAATCACTCTTTATGACAACTCTTGTTTTCCAGTATAACAACAAAAGGGGCAATTACGTTTGAAATTTTCAGAGGTGGACACTATTTGATAAAAAGCTGATGCTGCATAAAGTATTAAAGCTTTCAGAAGGAGAGTGATTTAAGTCTGTAATATTACATCACTGTACTACTGATGGCATGCCTCAAGATGTAATGTGAAGGGCTGTGAGAAGAGCAGCACCACTAGATGTCACCATATGTCCACCAAAAATTTGTCAGCAACCGGCCAGATGTGATTTACAAGTACCACTGGTTCCACCAACACCCCACTGAGATGAAGTCTTAAATTCATGTTTTGCCAGCTCTGTTTTTTTGTAATCCAGTCAAAATCTAGATGGCATCATATATTTCTGGTAGCACTGTGTTTAGATCGTCCTAAAATCCTAATTCTGAGAAGAAAACAGTGGAAACATGATTTTGGGATTGAGGTTCACTTAGATTCATGAATCTAAGCTAAGAAGAAGCACTGCTGGATAAGATGACCCAATAATGCTGCTGCAGCTCAACCCAGTTTCCATTTCTTTTAGTGGTGTATTTTATGACTTTGGCAAGTCATTTCACCCTAGCTTTTCTGTATGCAGTTTGTTATAAACCCTAGTTTCCTCAGCACAGGAACTAAGCTTATTAATGTTGTTTGTGGATCACCTTTATCTTAATTCAGTGACAGGTATTGCACAAAGGGTCTAAAAAAATAGATATTTAAGTCCAGCTGAGAAAAATACTGGAGGGAGATATTAATTCCCTAATCTAATCTCACTTTTTACCCGAATACTCAGCAGTTACTGAAACTTCCGTAGAGTCAGGGCTGGGGTTAGAGGATTTTTTGGGTGTACTTAGTATGGGATATCTGAAGTCATCAGTTCCTGCTCCTTTTCATCTTACTCAATGAGTAATATCACCTTGCATTCACGTTTAAGTTTTTAATATTCTGTCTGATACAGATAGGAGCTGAATACAGTTTATCTCCTGGTTAGGCCAGCCATCTTTTACCTGCTCTGATCCAGGTTGGGGTTTCCTACTTATTTTTTTCATTACTGTCTTTCATAGAAATACATTTACGTGGAATTTTATAAAAATGTCTCACTGACAGGATCTTTCTTTTCTCATGGACAGATCTACTTATTTGGACTTTAAGGTCCAAATATTTGTGGGGCATATTTATTCTCATCTTTAATAAAATGATGGAGAAAATGAGTCTTTTTTCTTACCTTATTTCATTAAGTGCTTTTGTGCTTCAAAGACAAAAATACAAAAATAACCAGACAATATCCAGAATAGACAAAACCATAGCTAAGGTCAAATCAAGTATGTATATTCCAACCACATAACCAACTAAATGTATTCAGCATGTATCCCATAAGCACTTCTTTTCCCACTGGCAGTCCCTCCTCACTCATGCAGTAATTCTCTCCTTGAGCTGAACTCCTATATTGTCAGGTATGACCAGGTAAGACCCCAAACGTGAAAGGCTACTTTAACTTTCTGATGGGAATACCATATTATGGATTTGGTGAAAAAAAGGGGGTTTTAAGTCAAATGTCCTGACCCATTACTACTGCTATATGAATTACTAGAAAAACAAAAATTGATTGATGAGCAAAAGTACAAAGGTTACTATAAAAAGACCATAAACTGTCAACCCTAATATGGATAGTGATTATATTTAATTGCACATTTAAATGTTGAACAGTTTGACTGAGACACATTTGTGTCTATATGTTACCAATGAAAGGCTGTGCCAAGCACTTTTCTTCATCCTGTCAGCACACTAGGTGACAACACAAAGTAGTAGTCTGCACTGTTCCCCAGAGGCTGGTCTGCTTGGAATAAAGCACAGGATGGAATACAATTCACAGACTGCAGAAAAAACAGCAATGAACCTGCGAAAGATAATTTAGTCTATAACAGGCATCATGTAAATAAAATCACAATCCATAATGTATAATTTTATTGCAAACAGGCAGATTTAATGTTACATAATCCCATATGAACAAAGCAATAATTTTATATTCCAATATTAGTTATGGCACGTATTTTCAAAACCTTAAAAGGGATACTTTCAAAATAGAGTATGTCCATAGTTTTTTTATTATAAAGTTCATTAACATATCTGTATGATGTTTTAGATGAGGATGAAAGATTCAAATTAATATTTTATAAGATCTTTGTCAAGATATCGTAAGCTTTGAAAGATGTATAAGATGTTCAGTGGGCAACCCCTAGGGCCAACCATAGAAACATGAACAAATTCTACTTTATGCAGTTTTAAAGTTTACATATTATGTATTTTATGTAGTTATTTAAAGGAGAGTTCAGGTAAAGTAAATCCCATTAATTTATCTGTATCTACACCTAAGCAGATATTTCGGTTAGCTAATTTGTCTAAGCTTCGGGTGCAATCCAAGGATATATAGTAAACAGAGTCAGTGGAGTCCAGAAGGCAATTTCTCTCTCTGTGGAGTGGACATCTACATTTATTCTGTTGAGCAGGCTCTCGGCTATTCTCTGAAATGGGAAATTATGCATCCAGCCACCCTAGAAGACACACATGGTAGACATCAGAGTTGAATCCACCCCTGATCACTTACACGGGGAATACCATTTCTGCAGCTGACACATCAGGGTTAAACAAAAACTGGCTAAAACTGTTTTTATTGGTGTAAGCAAACTCAAGCATTACTGTGACATGAATGAGGCCTTTCTGCTAAGAGAATAAGGCAGTATTTCTCTTTCTGGAGAGAATACTCTGGTCCCCTAAGTAATCTCCTCTATATGCCTGTGCCCCACTCACAGCCACGCCAGCTGGCTTACTCTGGGGTTGTGATTTATGTAAAGGAAGAAGATGGGTCATTGTTGCTGCAGCAGTTGTGCAGCTCCAGGAATTTGCCTTTATAGGGCTGAGTTACAGCCCAAACTTATAGGTAGCAGTTGAAAGTCTGCATTTTCATTCAGAATATTCTGAATTAGATTTGGGGATCATTCTGAAAAGACTTTTCATTATGAGATATTAACTAATAGAAAGCATTTAGTTAAAACAGGTTTCAACTATCAAAACTGAAGGGAGAATTAAAAAATTTTGAGACATTGGAGTCACTCACAACACACTGTTTTTATAGTTCTCCATAAGTATATGAGACAGAAACTTCCTGTAATACTTAGTTTTCATCAAAAAGACCCTACTTTCATACCAGCCCAGAATAAGAATATTTCAACAAATCATATTTTCCTGTTGGAAAATACACCTCATTTCCCATAAATTTACAGCCTTTTCTAGAATGACATCTGAAATATTTTGCTCTCTGATAGACTTCCTTATGCTGTTACTATACCTTTCTTTTTGTCCAGCATTTTTCACTTCCCCTCAACAATTTTTCCAATTTTTTGCTTCTCAAATTCAACACTGAGTCTGATTTGCTTTTTTCACTCCCATGTTTCTTTCATAAAAGTAAGCCACTTTTAAAATCATGCTGCTGTCACACATAGCCTGTTATATATCAACAAATTATATTTTTGTTTGATTGCAAAAGAAGTAGATTCAGCAGTTGGAACCAGAAAATGTTCTTCATTTTTCTGGTTTTTATTTGACAGCATGGTGTACAGGGTAGAATATTTATAGCATTTATTGCTCTTATATTTCTCTTTCACACTAAAATATCTCCATTTCAAATTAACAGTTTGGTTTAAGTCTTTAAGCTAAAAAACTCATATTCTTCTGTGATTATTTTAGCTCTACTCTAGTTCTACTTTCTATTCTTTAAAATCATCTATCTCTGTTCTCCAAGATACATCTTCTTTGGGATTTCCCAAGAATGCTTTTGAAAACTAGACTTCCTTCAGTTTACTTTTTGAGTGTCTAAGTCCCATTCAAGCAGAGGGAAGTATAGCTGTACTTAGGGTGGGCTGCAAGCCTGGTCTTTGTTACTACTACAAGTGTATCTAGACTTATCCTTAGACATAGATGTCTTTTTTTTTTTGCACAAAGTTAAAAGATAGTGTTAAAAACACCAGTGCCTGGACTCACTTCTTTCAGCTGGGAGGGCAGAAGGGCAGAGTAATGGTAGAATATATGCCCTAAGATTTATAGCATCAAAGGCTTTTTATGTCATAGATTCACAGAATCATTTGTATTGGAAAAAGACTTCTAAGATCAGCAAATCCAACCAAAAACTCAGCACTGCCAAGTCCACCTCTAAACTATGTCCCCAGGTACCACACCTAAACATCTAGCTCCAGGAATGACTATTCCACCACTTGCCTGGGGACCCTGTTCCAGTGCATGACAACACTTTCAGTAAAAACATTTTTCATAATATCCAATCTAAACCTCTCGTTTTGCCACTCGAGGCTGTTTTCTTTTGTCCTTTGCCTTATTACCTGGGAGAAGGAGCTGACTCCCACCTGGATACAGCCTCTTTTCAGACCTTTTTGCTTCAGAGAGTGGTAAGGTCTCCTCTGTGTCGCCTTTTCTCCAGGATGAATACCCCCAGCTCTCTGGGGTAAAATGAATGTTACTCAACTTTGCAAACAACACTAGCCCATTTATTGGTTACCACTATATTTTAACAAGACCCTTCTGCCTGTGCAGCCAGCTCTCTCTTCCTTTCCATTGCCTTTTCATCCTCATCTGAAGGAAGCTGTATGAGGTGGAGCTGGATGGCTCATGGGGTGTGGTCTCCAAGCAGCAGTCGGCATCATCACCTGCCATACTTGGTGCATAGATTCAGAGTCCTTCTGCCCTTGAGTCTTGAGCTAGTATGGTCTTCTGTGGGCCTCAATGTTTAAGGAATTCAAGTATTTAAAATTCATGTTAATGTGGACATGCTTAGTTAGGCAGAACCATAGATAATGGAGGCAGTTTACAGAATCAGGGTCTAATTCTGGCAGATAACTTTGTTTTGGCAGTGTAAGTTCTTCCTACCAAAGAGCTATATAAAGTCCCTCTGTAGGCCCAGATTCTAAAGCATTGGACCTGATATCATCCCTATAATTACACTGTTAAGCTTCCAAAAACACTTCTGCAAAGAAAAGAGACTGTAAGCCAAACAGATGATTTTGATTAATAAGAATATGTTCCTAAAAGTAAAATAAAGTAATAGAGACTTAAAAAGTGCTGCAGCCCTCTTAACTACTAAAACAAAATATGAAATAAAGACACTTTCAAAGATAACACTGACAAAAGGTTACAAATTACCTAACAGGTTTTTCAAAAGGAAATAGCCTAAACAAAGAAATGTTGAGGGGTGGTACCCATCGTTGTGTTTTGCCTTTACTGTCTACATTCTGGAAACATTTTTGGAGGTTGCATTGCATGAGACAGCCAAATCACCCCTAATTTAGAAGTAAGCATGAGATTAAACAAGCTTTCTGTAAAAGCCTGTTAAAGGAATATCCTTCATTTTTTCTGTTCTTGTCCCCTTTTTTTATCCCTGCTTCACTTTCTTGGCACCTTCCAGATGTGCATGCATGTGTGTGTCAGTGTGTGCAAGTTTTCATTATTATGAGCATTGCCATTTGCGAGGCACTAGTTTTTATGAATAAAGGAGTCAGAGTTTGTGTGCCAGCCCACCATCTCCCTCTCTGTAATAAAATTAGTTTAAAAAGGCACTTCAAAAACATCTAAATTAGGATTGTATTTATACTGTCTTTTGGATTTTGAGTTGTTTTTCAGGGAGAATGGGAACAGAGTTCCATTTATTTGCAACTTTTAAATCTTACATTTCACTGAAAACTTGCAGAAGGTTTGAAGAACTGAAGAGTAATAAAAAAAAAAGACATAAAAATAATGAGAATAATGAGAAAATTACAGGCTTTCACAATTCTTTCTCCTTAATTTCTTCCCTTGCTTCAGGATATTTTCCTTTTTTGATTAGCTTGTTTTTCCTTGTGTTTATCTCAGAGATGTACACAACCACATCAGTGCTGCCTTGCCATAAGTCTCCTTGCTGCTGCCAGTCCCTTGTCCCAGCCCCAAACATGAACTTTCACAGTTTGCAGATAACAGCCTCTTTTCTCCTCTCCCCTCTTTCTTCCAATTATTCTCAAGTTTTATGGGAAAAAGAAAAAAGCCTTTAGTGCTTCAGGTTTTTTTCCTCTTACATTCTAATAACAAGCAATCAATTGAGCCTCTGGGGAAACTCACATTTCCTAGGTTTCTTTGATTCTTATATGGTGGTAGTTTTGAGATATCTGTTATTTAAAGGTCAGTTCAAGAGAGCCATGGGCATGATCAGGGAATGGACACATAGGTTCACAGTGTAAAGCACCAAGAAAATTGAGCACCTGAATGTATGGGTGAGTATCATATCACAGTTTGGGACTAGCATAACCCAGTTCACCATCATTTATTTGCTGGAGTACCACTACACTGACAAATGTGGATACTGTCTTCTGTCACTGACCCCAAAACTGGACTTACTGGACACAGCTGCACAGGCTGACATAAGCCAGCCTGTGTCCAAATACAGTCTGGCAGTGTCAGTCCAACACTGCACCTGGATTAATGTTATTGTCCAATGGATTACTACCTTGGATGTCTCAGCACACTAACACATCTGGACTCCATCTGGATCCAGTTGCGTATTTTCACAGGAGTCTAGGTTTGCCACAGCTGTGTGGCCAGAGACCTCAAATCTCTGCTAGATAGAACCTTGATTCCCTTGAGACTGAGGTTCCAATGCATTTGTCTTCTAAACAGACAAATCCATCAGTGTGGGGGGAAAGAAAGGTAGACAAGAGACTTTTGCTCTTGGAGGAGTAAGGAAAAAACATACAGGGCAGCAGGAAAAAGGAAGAGACAAAGAGCAATACGTGATGGCCTTGGTAGCAGGCAGGCAGTTGTCGGCATTCTCATTGTCATTGAGAGACATATAAGCATAATATTTGAACTTAAGGCAAGCCTTTGATTGTCAAAAAGAAAATTAACACCTTGACTTCTGCACACACACACACACACACACACAAAAGCTGCAGCTTGTGTTTAATTTACTGGGTTTTGGTTTGGATTTTTTTTTGGGTTTTTTTTTTTTGGGTGGTTTTTGTTTGTTTGTTTGTTTGTTTTGGTTTTTTGTTGGTTTTTTTGTTTGTTTTTTTTTGGTTTTTTGTGTTTTTTTGGTTTTGTTTGTTTGTTTGTTTGTTTGTTTGTTTTTTTTTTTTGTTTTTTTTTTTTTCTTTCTTTTTTTTGTTTTCTTTTTTTTGTTTCCAAGGGAGCAGAACATATAGAGATTGAAAGCACATGTTGCTAAATTGATGCCCTGGAGAAATCCCAAGTGGATTAATGTCATGCAGCCTAATTTAATTTGCATTAATAGTACAGTTTGCCAAAAAATATTGCTGATAGTGTGCTATTTGGTGTGTGTATGCTACTGCACAAAGTAAAGGCATATTGTATCAATATTTTGGTGTACTATGCCTGCTGACTTGCAAAATATCAACAGTCCAGATTTCAAGAATTATTTCTGTGCCTAAATCCCAGGTGTGTGAGACTAGACTCCCTGTACGGGGAGGTGTCTGTGTTTTGAATTACGTTAAAGTATAACAGACACATGTTAAGTGTGTTAAAATTGACTCATCCTAGATATGCTGCAGATTCCAGTTGTATTTCCTAAACTTCCAATGGTTTAAAATATAAAATTATTGTTCTCTCTAAAACCAGAATGAAGTAAGAGTTTCCATTCCACACACAGCATGGTAACAACATAGCCACCAAAGGTTAGAGATTAACGGGAAAGCTGTCTGTTAAAATTAGGATCAAATGAGGAGGAAAGCTGTTAGATCACACTTATTATGCTGTGATGGTGGCAGGGGAACCTCTAGCCTTGGTGACACACAAAAGTATTGGCACAACTCACAGGCTTTAAGATTCACAACAGCAACTTGTAGGAGTAAACAGAACTTGAGATATCTGGTGACTTCATCTGCAGAGTATAAGGACCAGAGTAAATATGTAATGCAAACAAATACGAAAAAGTCAAGAAACAAATAGTA
Source organism: Vidua macroura (assembly GCF_024509145.1). Taxonomy (NCBI): domain Eukaryota; kingdom Metazoa; phylum Chordata; class Aves; order Passeriformes; family Viduidae; genus Vidua; species Vidua macroura. The sequence continues at coordinate 35,949,663 of NC_071611.1, forward strand.
CAGAATAAGTGGTATCTGTCTGGAAAAACAGAGAAATATATGGACATTTATACTTGGGGAAAGACCAGGAAAAGAGAGACCTGCTGCCTTGCAGAGGGTCAGATTTATCAGTGAGAGTTAGACAAAGGAGACCATAACCTTTAATACTTTTTGCACTAGTTTTCACTAACAAATAATACTTTCACAATTAATAACATAACAGAGAAAAGCTCTCAACTTTAAATGAGAATACACCATCTTAAATACTGTCACATTATCGGAAACTGTTAAAGTTTATTTGTCATTACCAAAGAGCCACCAAACATAACTTACCAGCCATTAGCAATAATATGTTAAAAAAAAATTAAAAAAAAATAAATAAAGTGAGTGTATGAAGAGAGGGGAAAACTTGGTGCTAGTCTTCACCTTGGTGCTAGTAATCTGCAAAGGAAACAGAGAAAGGACTAACAATCTATTTGGATTTATCATGATAATAGAGAACAGTGCAGTTTCTAAACTCCTGTATTCACATATTTTTGAGTGGCGCAGGAATAGATTACCTGTGGTGACAGTGGAGTTTCTGCTAGTCCTTAGAGGGCAGACAGGCTTCTGTTATTCTGTTATGAATGCCTATTCCTGTATAGCATGCTGAGAGGTGCAAAGGGAAGGGAACTGTAAAGACCACATTCATGGGTCATAAATGTGTTTGGAAGAAGGACCATTGCTATTACAAAGAAAAAGAAAAGAGAGAGAAAGAAAAATTGACCTGTGAAATTTAATATATTGCCCAAATGAAAGCCAGATATTGTGTGCTGCACTAACCAGTCTTTGCCAGTCTATGCCCAGCCTGTTGCTGATCTTGTGCAGGCTACTAGTGCAGATTCTATTCAAGTGTTAATTAATTCTGTACTCCCTGAGACAGTTGTCCTCATGCAGGAGTCTATGCTAGGAGAGGAAACAACGCGGTGTCCCCTGCTGGGTCATACTCAAGCATTGTACATTGTGGTTGCTACATGCAAGGGGAGGTGGCAGCAATTTATGCTCCTCTATTACCATCTCCAGGAACACAGTGCAAGAAATTATTTCCCCTTTATGTTAAGCAAGCATGTCTGCGGTTATAAAGTATTTCTTTGCAGATCCAATCTTAAATGTTAAAGATTCTTTTGTATTCCTTTTCAGCTTAATGTTTTTCTTGGGAATGAGTTGGTTGCCATTCTGTTACTGGGGAGATACATGCTGTCTCCTATGCAGTTGCAGGACATACAGATCCAAATGGATCAAAGGCATAGGCACAAGGTTTTGATCACTTGAAAATAGAATGGAAATGTATCATCCTCTGTTCTTTCAAAGCAGATTACAAGTAATTATGACATGTGGCACATGCACTGGAATTTTGCTGGCACAGGTCTCCATGAAATCTCCATTAAAAAGCAATTACATTAATAATAGTCTCTGTTGCTTAGACCCTAAACCCTTTTGTTGTTGCTAGCTCCTGAGGTGTTGGTAGTGTGTTCTGTCACTATGCCTAACAGATTCCCTTTATGTTGCCCTACTCAGCTCATTAGTTGGACTCTTTTACCCTAGTAGTGAAGATCTGTGATTTCAGCTTCAAAAATGGCTGTTTGTATATCCAGTAACATAAAATCTGTTGTATTTCAGTCCAGAGGAGAAATATTACCACCAGGAGCTGTGGCCAAGTTAGACAACTGGTTCCTGAGACTCCTGTTAACTGGGCACTGAACTTAAACATGTTGCCTTGGCTTTACAGAAAACTACCTGTCTCTCATTACTAGTGAGGGAGCTCAGGGAGACTGCTTGATGTAGCTGGCTAAACTGTGTGCCTCAAGTGGGATAGTATGAGTCCCTCCAGCTTTCTAATTGAGAAGGCCTGAAGCTGGAGGAAGGGACCCATTCTATTTTTTCCCGTAAATTTCTGCATATATCCTTTTGGCATTGTAAATAAAGTTAAGGCTGTTTCCCTTCTGTAAGTCACTGGCAGAGTTCAGACACTTAAATGAGCTGTCTTTTGATTCATCCCGTGCTGATTTAGACCTACACTCTCCTCTCCTCTCCTCTCCTCTCCTCTCCTCTCCTCTCCTCTCCTCTCCTCTCCTCTCCTCTCCTCTCCTCTCCTCTCCTCTCCTCTCCTCTCCTCTCCTCTCCTCTCCTCTCCTCTCCTCTCCTCTCCTCTCCCTCTCCCTCTCCCTCTCCCTCTCCCTCTCCCTCTCCCTCTCCCTCTCCCTCTCCCTCTCCCTCTCCCTCTCCCTCTCCCTCTCCCTCTCCCTCTCCCTCTCCCTCTCCCTCTCCTTCTCCCCCTCCCCCTCCCCCTCCCCCTCCCCCTCCCCTCCCCATATGAGGAGCACAAAGCATTGCTCTTATTAGGATCCTTAACTTCCATTTCAGGAACTTAGCAACAACATTCCTTCTACCCCCTCACTATCCTTTCTATCCAAATAACTTCAGTGGCATGATTTTTCCAAGTTTTATAAGGTTCAGTCTCAGAAGTTTGATGGAAAGGACAGGGTTTTTTTTGATAATGTGCTGTGAGTTCAAAGTCAGAAATATTGTATTAATATTCAATTTTAAAAATGTTAAAATAACACATGACAAAACTTGGGCTAATGCTTATACCTAAGAGAAATTGTCAAGGAGAAGATTTTCTGTGGTTTGATGTACTTTAACCTTCTTTAGCTGCACTTCCCTGGTCAAATTTGCCAACAATACTTTCCACTATATAAAGATATGACATACTCATATTTTTTTTTCTCCTTCCTGCAATTTATTCATTGTTGCCTTCCTGCATTACAGCCTCTCTGAAAAGGAATACTGTACATTTTTTGCATTGCAAAGCATTTTGCATGTTGTAGCTGTCTTAGAAATAACAAATAATATTAAGGATGGTATGCAAACTGATATAAATGAGAAAGAAAAGAAAAGAAAAGAAAAAAGAAAAGAAAAAAAAGGAAAAGAAAAGAGAAAAGAAAAGAGAAAAGAAAAGAAAAGAAAAGAAAAGAAAAGAAAAGAAAAGAAAAGAAAAGAAAAGAAAAGAAAAGAAAAGAAAAGAAAAGAAAAGAAAAGAAAAGAAAAGAAAAGAAAAGAAAAGAGAAAAGAAAAGAAAAGAAAAGAAAAGAAAAGAAAAGAAAAGAAAAGAAAAGAAAAGAAAAGAAAAGAAAAGAAAAGAAAAAAGAAAAGAAAAGAAAAGAAAAGAAAAGGAAAAGAGATTAGCGTAGTAGATGACTAGGACATTAAAGAAAAAATTCTGTGTTTATTTTCCACAGTAGTAAAGTTAATCTCTGAAAAATAATGTAACAAGTAGGTGTCCATTATGTTTGAAAAATAAAATTAACCAGCCTATTAGTTAAAAATAGGTGGAAACATTTCAGTCTGGAGGACTTACAGCCATGATGAATCATTAGTGCATATTTGGCTCCTCAACTCCTAATCAGGCAGAGGACACTTATCTTCTGTGATACTGACAAGATCATTGCCATACTGTTGCATATCAAACTAGGGCAAAACATAGGAACATTTGGGTCTGAGCCATTAAAGCATCCTGTTGGTGTACTTCCACATACTTTCATTAAGAAATTAGAAGAAATATAATGAAGAAAAATCAACATAGTGAAATATTTTAAGGTTCTGACATTTGGTTTCATTTCACAGTAGGATAAGAAGAAATCAAGTATCGTTTTGAAATGAATGTGAAATAGAAATACTTCACCAATAATAATTTTGTAAGCATATTTCACTAACTCCTTATAAATCTTAAATTCTAAATAAGGCAAACCCTAACTGTCCTAAAGATAAACCACAGCTAAAGGAGAATGTCATAAACAAAGTAAGCTTGTTTCTCATTATGTTTCAACATATTTTGGTTTTCCCACTGTTAAAAATTGGATAAAATATTATAATCATTTACCTTGAGTTGACAGCACATTGTTCTGGAAAGTTTGCAAAGACATGTGCCAGACATTTCTTATTTACCCAGAGTCTCAGAATAACATTTTGAATGTTCTTCAAAAATTCTGTCGTTTTGATAATGTTTCTGGAATCTAAAACCCTTTAGGGAGCTAGCTTTTTAACTAAGTCTTGGTAAAATATTAATCCAGTCATCTCAAAATACTTTACAGGAGTCTTTCTTTGAACATATTATATGTGCTATATAAGCAAATTGAAGATTCATTGTATACATTAGGTAAACAGGCAGATAAACAAGCGCCACTACAATTTCGGTGGGTTTAGATGCTCTGATTATTGGGTCATAGGATAATTTTTAAATTTATTTTTCTGTACCAATTTTTTTCTCTGAATTTGTTTATTTTATGTGCTTCCTATTCAGGGAGGCATTCTTCTCACCAAGTTTTGGTTGTGTAAAACCTGAATTTGAAGCTGAAGCCTTAAGGTATATGTACTACTTTTCTAGTCTATGGACTATGAGGGAAGTATCCAGAGGGTAGTTCATTGGAGCAATATGTGGAATGAAATTAAGAACCAGTCAAATGCATATTTAAGTATTACAAAATTGCTGGTTTACTGTAAATTGATTCTATCCTTATGCCCTATATACTGAATTTGTCTGATCTTCCAAGACAACTCCCACTGAGTTAGGCTTACAGGATCATTTAATCAAATTGAATCACATTATATTTTGAAGACTTTGCTGGTTAGACCTACCTGAGTCTCTAGAAAAACCTTGGAAAAATGCATTTATATCTTACAGTTGTAATATATCTTATTTTTAAAATAAAAGTAAAATTAATTAATTTAAAATTAAAGAAAATCTATTTGGTCTCATTTGGTTAAAATGGTCCAAATGTTGTAGATAATTGTGAAATTTCTGTTGTAAAAAATTTACTGTCCTGCAAACTTTTTTCAATTTTTATTGATATAATCAAAGTAGGGGAAAAAAGATGCTGCTTTTGCGGGAAATTATGAGCATGCAGACATTTTTTAAAATTATTTTTATAATAATTTTTATTATCTTATGCAATTCATAGTCATTATTGATTAGCATAAACTGTATATGGCTTTTCCTCAACCCATGCACTTGAACATGCTGTAGTCCATTTTGGATAATCAGCTTAACTACGTTTGTAAATAGTTTTGTATTTCATCATTATCCACCATAGTGTAAAGTACTTTGGCAAAAAAAAAAAAAAAAAAAAAGATAAAGAGGGGAAAAACTATAACAGAATTTCTCTGTAATAGATTATCTCTCTAGTAGACTATGTATAAATTGCTCCAGACCAATGTGCTCATCTCCCATCAGGAACCATTTTGTCAGGTTGAGGTGCTTATGGTCTCGGGGGAAGAAGTTCTTAATGAGGGAGGACATACAAAACCTTGCAAGTTTATCAGTGTGGAAATAAAAGTTGGTATAATCTTTACCCACAGCCCTCCTCTCCATGCTGACTAATAAAGGAAATGGATTTCAGTTTTCAAATTCTTTAAGAACAGAGCCTTAGCTTTGCCGACATCTGGCGTTGTCTGTCTTAAATATAATACCTTGATTCTGTTTTTTTCAGTGTCAAGCACAGGTGCTGTGACTGAGATAATATATTCTCTCATGAGTAATACTGTTTCCACTTGAAGGTGTTATTTTGGTAATTGTTTAGACTAGATGATCTGTTATGCTACAGGCACAGATGAATGCCTGTACTTCTTTCAGCTCTGCTGAAGAGGACATATCAGTGTACACTGAGGAATTCACATTATCGCTTGCCTCAGCCCATATGTGCACGTAACACAGTAAGGGACCAGCTTTATTCTTTAGGCCTATCACATCTGCCTCTAAGAAAAGCTCTATGGAGAAAAGAAATATACAGTTTGGGGAGGATGTATCAGAAAACCTCCTTTGTACAAGCCAGCGACAGTAAAACAGCTCTTTTACCCGTATTGTGCCAAGAAACAGTACTTTTGTAAACATAGTTTTCCTTCTAATACGTGTTTCGTGTTCCTTTCAGTTGAATTATTGTCATCTTCACAATATAAAATGGTGGACAGCATGTTTCCTTTTGAATCATATGATTCAGCTACCTACAGCTTCAACCCTGAGAAAAAGAGAATTGGCTCATATTCCAGTGCTCATGGAATAGTTCAAACAGTTAAATGGCTTCAAAGTAGATACTGTGACAAAATCTTTTTCTTTAGCACATATGCATCATGAAGCCACAGCCTCAAACATGTCAGAATTTCAGACTGGAGGCTTTGGTCAACAGAGGCTGAACATAGATGCATCTTTCCCTGGAGCCTTCTAGGGTTTCGGTGAAGGAAGAGCATGGTCTGAGGGAGTATGGACAGAGAGCTCCTACAAATCAAGCACGCATTCTGGTAAATACATAACTGTCTCCAGAATGGCACAGTATTTTGTAAGAGGCTGAGTACAATAGGGGTATGGAAGTGGGTGATCTTGGTGACTTACCTGCACCAAATGTCTTGCAGACATGCACGTGTAGCTGCAGGGGAATGCAGGGGAATGGTTCAAGTCTAATTTCCATGGTGTTTGTCTACTTGTCCGAGGTCCCTTACAGTTTGCTGAGGTAATCAGGTTACACCCACAGTTTTCACTGAACATTTGGACATTCCCCCACCATAGGCTCAGAGACTCGCCATGTTATTTTTATGACCTGAGACAGACCTCAACACCTTTAGCCCAAACCCTGCCTGGACACCTGTGTCCTTCTCTTGTGTGGAAGAGAAGGTGGGCAGAGTCCTCACCCCTGCACTGCATGCAGCGCCTGGAGGTTCAGCAAGTAAATCTGCATTCACACTCCCCAGTTCTCCTGGCATCTCTCTGCGCCAGTGTGCAGAGAGGAACATTTTCACCCCATCTGAAACATGACAAACCATCACTAGTCAGCAAATGCTGTATCCCTGTTTACATCAAATTTTTACTGTGTTGCCTCTCAAAATCTGCAGCTGCTGAAAACTCTGTCAGTGTCAGAGGATTCCTAGAAATTCTTTTCAGGAAGTTTTATTTTAGGAATACTTTATTTTAAGAGGTACATGCAATATAAGCACCTATTCTATGGGTGGCTGTATTACTGAAGACATGGAAAGTATATGTAGATGGCAAAATTTAGCTGTGCTAAAAGATCCAGTTGCTGAGCATTAGCCATTACTTTAGGGATGCAAATAATTTAGAATATGGTGATACTTGTATGCTGTAAATTTATGAAGTAAAAGATTCAGGTCATGAAGTAAAAGAATCAGGCAAAAAAAAATCTGGAAAAAAGCAGAAGCTGATAATAAATTATACAAAAAAACGGGACAATATAGGAAAATAATATCTTTTCAGACTTACAAATGCAGTGTATCCAGTTACAGTGTGGGTGGAATTCACACTCAGCCTAAAAAATCAAAGAAGTTTGTAAGATTTTTCAGTTTGTTGCTGGATTATAAAAAAACCCAGCAAATAATACCAAAACCCCACAATCCTGAAAGCAGCAAACTGCATCCAAATATTTACAAATATATACATATTATAGTTATGTGATGAGATAATATCAGGGTAAGCAAAAATGCCCATTAGAAGATCTATGTAAGAAAAAAATAATAACTAATTAAAATTATTCTGGACAGTAAACCCGTCAACCCATTAACTGAAATAAAGGCATATTTTAAAACTAGATATTTTGCAAAAATTTTCTTATATGAGCAAATCTTCATCTATAGTTTAGATAGAATTTTGAATTATGGCTTTGACAAACCAAGATTTATCCTATGCATCTTATTAAAAGAAGTCAGGCTAGATTCTATACTGAATTATAACCTGGCAAGTCCTCATGGAATGGCTTCATTATGCAGGTTCTAAACCAGTATAGAACCTGTTTCACTGTATTTAATTCTAGAAATTAATGGAGCCTAAAGAGATGTTTTCATTTGTACAGACTTAATATCAAATACTTTTTTAGGGCAGGGCACCCAAAGATGAAATCAGAATTGAAGTTGTTGATTTGAAGATGTCGTAACATTGATATCACAATTAGAGATTGTATTCATGCATTATAAGAAGAAAACTAAGGTTAATGAATATACCATGCTTATATTAAAAATCTTTTCATTCCTTAAGGAGCACCCAGAAAAGTAGTTATATAAAAATCATTTAAAAATATCAGACAGGCTAGAATAACTAAAACCTGATATCTTCAGTCCTTTTTCTGGTTACATAGATCTAGTGTCTGTCATTATTTTACATTGGAATTTCATGAAGTAGTTCTACTGTCATATCTTGCAATGAAAAACAAAATATTTAGGCTTATTAAATAAATAACTCATTTAACACCAGAGAGCTCAAACAAATGGGACTTTTTGCCAAAGTAACCTTTGTAGTTATAATCTCCCAGGTATTTTTTGATCTTAGGATATGGAAATCTTGATTTGGAAATTTTATTCTATCCAATATCTCAAAAATACATTAAACTAATTTTCAATATACCAGTTTGTTTATATGGTGCTTCAACAGAGAGTGGTAATAAAAAATTTTAAAACGTTTATCAGCTTTTCCTTAATGAAAAAATTACTAGAATTTGGACTAAATACGTTCTGTTGACCTGAGATTAGGAACTTAATTTGCAAGCGAAAGGTCAATATGTTGAAGCTTTTATCTAAGAATATAAATACAAACCTTTTAGGATTTTCAAAATTAGGTACTCTTTCTCCTTTAAAGAAAAGTAAACCTGTTTTTATAAAATATCTTTCTGCCTTTGACAGTCTTTAAACAACTTGAAATAGCAAGCCACAATACTCTTGCTTAATTAAAGGATTCTAAACAAAAAGAAAAAAAAAACAAAAAAGCAAGAGAAAAATTAGTTTACATTTTAGAGGAAAAGTAAGAAAAAAAGGGTGAAAGTAAGAAGTTTGAAGAGCTGTCTGTAATTAAGATCTTACCTATAAAAATGAAATATTAAAAACAATTACTTCACTACCTGACTGACCAGGCTCTTGTGTCCAAGGATGCCTTTTGCTTCATCTTCTGATTGCACTCACGCCAATATTTGCAATATCCTCTGCTAAGTGGGAAAAATATTATCACATCTTGCAGAGGAAACACAGAATCTTTGCACACAAATTCTGGCAGGTTAAAATATTTCTCAGTTCATCTTTTGGTTTTGATTATGGCCCTTAAAATTTGCTTCCAGCTTTCTGGTACCATTTTTGTTTCTATAATCAACTGCAGACTTGAAAGCAAGGAAAACTTGATTTTGTCACATTTTTGGCTCCAGTGCTGCAAACATCTCTGTGCAGGTGGACCCACCCTGTTGAAATCACTGGGTCAATGTAATGTTATTTTATTCATTCTGCTTTACTTTTCTTTCTTTTTTATCCTTGTGTGGTCATTCTCTTCCTCAGAGAGATGGCTGTCACTGAGGAAAATGGCAAAGGATGAACAGCTGTATCTAGGCCAGGAGATGAAAAAAAGCTTGTGCAGAAAATTGGGCAGATTACACCAAACTGAGCTTTTCAGAGATAACAATCACCAGCTTCAGTGTACACACCTCACTCCCGTGGAAATCTACTCACTAATGAATATACGTGTCCCAAACTGTTTCAGGAACTAGAGGGTACTAAAACCAAGGCCTCTTATAATGCGGATTACCTTCTCTGCAGCAGAGTCAGAAGAAATGGAGAATCTACCAATTCCCACTGCCACAATTCACAGGCCCTTGTAGTAGTGAGAAATACACCTAAACTGTCAGGCTGGGTGAACACAGCTTCTATATCTATCCCTTTCCCCCATAGCTACCAAGATGAGATGACTTTGACCAAAGGAGCATGGAGTTACTTATACCCTTGTGCACCTGGTAGAGTTTGTTAGTGGCTGCCTAGCAAATCCAAGGCATATATATGGAAAGCCAGGAAGACAGATTACTGCAGTCATGGATTTTAGTTACAATTAGTATCCAAAGACAGCTACTAGCTTCATAATACTTTTAGGCTCCAACTTAAACTACCTCTGAAAAATGCAGCAGTAGGTATCTCAAGCCCATCTGAGACTCTTGTTTAGACTCCTAACTTATTTACGTACATTTTTACCCTTAGTAAAATTTAGTCAAGCACAACTTCAGATATATATAATTCCTAAGCTTTTATTTTGCCAGGAAAAGAGTTTGTATTTGTGCACCCTGTGACTAAACAAGAAGTTGAAAAATTCAAAGCAGGTTGCTGCTCTGATCTAATTTAAGAAGATTAAAACTTATTTTAGGAATTGCAACTTCTTTCTTTTTCTGTTAGAACGAATCCCCTCCTACTAGAGATAATGCAAATCCAATAGAACCTGCGAAAAAAACCACACATGCTGAAATCAGGGTTCATCTCTAGTCCCTGGATGTTTCAGCCAGTTATAAAAGCAGTGTCTTTATACAATAGGATGAGCTGAAGAATAACAAGTATGTTATATGGATTTTAAAGAGCTTGACACTACATTAATCCAGGTTTTCCATTACTTCTGTCCTTTGGGTGCCCAGCAAGAAAGCTAACATTGTTTTTTTGTAGCAAAGGTGTACTGGACTGCTTTAAGAAAGGCCAGTTGCTAGCAGGCCAAGAGAAGCGATCCTTCCCCACTACACTCCACTGATGTGGTGACCGCAAGAGTGCTGAGTCCAGTGCTGGATTTCCCAGAGGGCTGGAGATACACTGAAGGTGAAATCCAGCAAAGAACCTCAATGATGATTAAGGGACTGGAGAACCTTCCCTAAATGACCCTAAAAGAAAGGTCTGAGAGAGCTGGGACTGTTCAGTCTATAGGAAAGCAAGCCCAGGGCAGATTGGATCATGATTTACAAATATCTGAAGGAAGGATGTAGAGGTGATGGAGCCAAACTCTTTCTGAAGGTATCCCTTGGCAAGGGCAAAAGGTAGTGGTCAAATGTTGAAACAGGAGACTACAAATGAACCACAGGAATGATTTCTTAATGAGTAGAGTGACTGAGCATTGCCATAGGTTGCTGAGAAGTTGTGGAGTCACCAGGTGTGAAGAACTTCAAAAATGTTGGCACACAGTCATGAGCAAGTGGCTGGGCAAGCAGCTGTAGGTAGTCCTGATTCTGCAATGATTTTGGATCAGAATGTCTCCACAGGTCCCCAACAGCAATAAGTGTTCTGTCATCTTTGGGGGTTTCCCACCACAGACACTTCTTCCCACCACCAGGCCCTTATGCTCAGGCAACCAGCCTATGATCACAGGAGCCGACAAGCCTGCGCTTAAACCCTAACCCCATCACAAGGCACAGCCATGTGATGGCAGCCAGAGTCCTGCAAAAGCAGGAGCTTTCTCCCCTTGTGGTGATTGTCATCTCATCAATGAGAGTTGGGACTAGGCAGGAGAGAGAAAGAGAAGCCCACTGCAGCAGCGGTGGCAGTGCTTGTGGAAGTGGGGGTGGGGCCAGCTTTGCATGTGTGACTTTTGCTTTCCTTCTTAAACTGCTCTTATGTCAAACCACAAGTTTTCTCATCATTAACCCTTCAACCCTCACCAAGCACTGAGTGAGAAGCACTGTGGCATGGAGCTCCTGACCAGGTGTTAAAGCATGGCTCCACCATGGGTGTCCAAGGTCTGCAAACCCAGCACAGCCACAAGAGCACATTCAGATAGAAGGGGCACCATGTACCATAACTGCCTCTGCCGTCACACTGTGCTCAGGGGTCCTGTGGGTACACCCACAGTTTGCACACCTTAGCAAGACTCCAGGCTTGGGCTTGAGTCTTATCTTTGAGGAGATCAGCAGCTCTTGGTGCTGAGCTAAGGCCACCCCTTTTTTGTGCTCCTCTCCCCACTGCCCTGCTGTAGGGTGCTGAGGCTCCCGCACAGTGACTGTTCCTGTGCCACAGGCCCTGCTGAACACTCCTAGTGAGTTCCTCTGACTTTGCTGACCACTTCCTCCTTCAGGTACATATTTTGTGATTCTGTGATTCCATATTTGGGAGGGAATAGATGTCCTCTCATCTTTTGATGTGTTCTTCTTTAGAATTATGATAAATTTCTAATCAGAAGTTCTTATCAGAGAGTTCAACTTCTCAGAGATCTACTGCAAACACTATACTTTTATGACTAGTCTGGCAAATTCCTCAAGTTTATATCCCAGGCACTCAGAGACCCAAGTAAAAATGTTGCCCTCCTAAACTTGCTATTTCTGAATAAAAGAAGGACTTACAGGGGTTGTGATGTTAAGTGGCTATCTTGGCCACAATGATGACAAAATGGTTGATTTTAAACTTTTCAATGTATGACAAAAATAATTAATCAGAGTGTTTACCCTGGATTTCAAGAGGACAAGCTTCAAGCTACTTCACAGTGTCCCAATGGAATTTGCCTCTGAGGGCTTATAGGTCCATGAGTGCCAGTCAGTTCTTAAGAAGCATATTTTAAAACCACAGGATCAGGCAATTCCACTGTGTCAGTGGAATTCCTTGGTCAGGCTGAATAAGGAACTCAGATTGAAACTCAAGAGAGAAAAGAATTATGTATGTGGAAGCAAGTTCAGGCAGAAAATTTTTGAATTTTCAAAGTAAAGTTAATGAGCTGTGGTTTGAATATTCAGGGAGAAGATATGAAAGGCCAAAGCTCAGTTAAGAGTTGAGACTGATCATTGTTGTGTCAGATAATAAGAAGGTCTTTAACGGAGGTCTAATGAAAAGTTTGGGAGGTTATTTGCTGCTGATCACCTGGCAAATCAAGATGAAGAAAAAATGAAGCCATTCAGTGATTTTTATCCCCTCAGACTTTAATAACACACATAGATCTTGGGCTGATCCTTAGAGTTGAAGGGACAGTCTGTCTCATCATCACTATGGGATCAGGAGAAACTCTGGAGCACCTCCTCCACTTCTTCACCAGATCTTGGTGTCTGCAGGACTCTTTTTCTTACATGCTCTCACTTCTTTCTCACAGCTGCTCTTGTGCAGCAGTTTTCAACCTTTCTTGAGTATGTTGTCTCAGAGGCGTGCCAACATTGTCACTTGGTTGTTTGGCCAGCAGCATGTCTGTCTTGGAGTTGGCTCTGTCAGGTATGGACGCAGTTTCCAGCATCTTCTCACAGAAGCCACCCCTGAAGCACCTTTGCTACCAAAACCTGGCCTCTCAAACCCAATACATTATATGCTGCAAGACAGAAGGCATCACTCCTGCTCTCCCAGTATCCACCTCCAGACACCAGGGCCAAGAGTATCCAAGCCCTTTGAGCAGCGGCCAGGCTAACAGGTCTGACCACCACTGAAGAAAAGCTATTTAGGTACCATAAAAACACCAGCATTTATTTGCTTGAGTGCTAATGATAGGCATTACTCTGCTTATTACACAGATAGTAGATATTACCGACATTTTCCCTAGGTCTCTTCCCAGTAATACTCATATGAGTTGGTAGTTTACAACAGTTTGGAACCAAAGCTCAGCTGATTACATATGGCTTTTTTAGTGAAGAGCTGTGATTACAACACCTAGCTGACCTTGTCTGTTTAGGAATCCTGAGATAGGTTTTTAAATATACAGTTTCAGAGGGGTGAAAGAATTAAAGAACTCAGACAAAGCAATTGTGTGATCATGATGAATGCCCTGGTGGAATGACTTTGAAAGTGTAAACTCTTGAACTGAGCCTAGAAATTCTTTTCACTGTGGTTTATGTAAACATTTCACATCTTGCACCATAGCAAACCTGTGCCCCTACTATGTTAAGATTAAGTTACAGTGCTTGGAAGTATGCAGAAATTGTTTAATACATAACCTTATAGCACAGTTTTTACTCCTTTTTTAGCAGAACATTTATATTTTATCTGAAGAAAAAGTAATATCCTGTTGTAGCAACATTAAAGGCTTGTTAGAAACTTCAATAAAGCAAATACAGTCCTGGCAAAAGTTTATATTAAAATACGGCATTTAATTGGCTCAGTCTCTTGATAGCAGCTGCAAAGTTACTATTATGTTCTTGACCACCATTTATATGTGGTTTTATATCAACCACTGCCCTCCAGCTTGCTGTTCTTCCACTGAAGCAAGTAAATTGGATGCTAAAAGAGGAAGAGGAGATAGAAGACAGGAATGGTAGGGACAGAATTAAATGGTTTTCTGGTTCACACCTGGGACTGAAAAGCAGGTGATCTGGGTCAAGAATTTCAACAAAAGTAGATTCCAGATTTAGGCATCTTAAATCCATCCAAGCCCTAATATTTCCTGTTGATGGCTCTAGGCTGCAGGAAGTGCCCTGCCAATAGAAAACACCAGGCACAGAGAATTGGGTGGAATTTGGGATTTGTGAATTGGAGCCAATGCCTATATACAGTCATAGAAACACAGTTATGTTGCCATTTTGCCATTTCAAAAACACTTCAAAGACCCCACACAGTCATAGGAACCCAATTTTAAGTACATTGCCTAGCTGGCTTTCTTTTCTTTTTTTAACAGATCTTTTGGGTTGCTGCAATGAGAACTATACCACACACAATTATGCTGAAAATTCACAGCTTTTGTAAAACAGTACAATAAAAACAACAGAAAATCAAGCATACAGCTTGGTTTGCTCTGTAGTAACCTCAGAGGAAAAGTTCATGATGGATAACTGATGCTTGTCAGTTTGAATTTTTCACTGATTTTTGTCCTCTGGAGACATGTGTTTTACCAAGGGAACCAACCAAATGGTCCTCTCCTAGCAAAGAGATTGTCTGTGGAGCCTTGAATTTAATAAATCAAGAGAAGACACATTTCCTGGAAAATGCTAAATATGTAGGGCATGAAGGAAGGAATTGAGTATATTTATAACAGCATACTCCTACTTTCAACAGCAATTGAAAATTATAAAAATGGCCGGAAATATTTTTCTTTTAACGATGATCTCCTGTTGTCTTATATCTGTTCTGCACAAAACACCAGTTCTGATTTAGCATTGCTTGATCACTCCAGAAACACATCTGTGTTCTTTAGTACCACCAGGAACCAACACAGCACGTTTCTCTTTCATGAAGGGTCTGATCCAAATTTCATTGATAACTCGCAAATCATCCGCTTGATTTCTAGCAGCCCATGCTAGACTTCCAAGTCTCATCAAAATGCTTACCATATCTGCCAGTCCATCTGGAAATACATGAATAGATCACATTTAGGAGGATCTTATCTCTCTTAACTTTTAAATGAACTATCCCTTAAGGAACACAGAGATTTAAATGAAATAAGTATACACGGGCACTTTGAACAATGATATATACTAGCAGACATCTCAAGCACACTGTGATTCACATATGGGTTTCAGCTAGCAAAGGGAAGAGGCAGAAATAGAACCACATGCATTTAGTTCTTTCTGTCCACAACCCTGAATGGAGGATAACTGCAGGAGCCTTAACTTAGCTTGTACATCTTGTCTTGGTTCTAATTTAAGCACAACTATTTCTGACGCCATCTGTGTTCAGGATTAGAAGTAGACAATGTACTAAATTGGAAGTTTTTAAATCCTGGAGGAGCAATGCGCCTTTGGTTCATGCTATCCCAATCTTCTGTGCCTTGCTCCTACCTAGGGGGTGATGGACTTTTGTTCATTTACATTGTCAGTCTCAACACACCATGACTACTCAGAACAGTGAAATTCTGCTCCATGGGCCACCCAAATGGTGACTTTGGGCCACCCAGGCTCTTGCAAGTTACTGAGATCCTATAACTTCACCACAGAGCTAGGCCATTGGGAGAATTATAGCTCTGCTATATATGCCCTCCACAAGGATGGATTTGGGACTCCAACTAATGGGACAGCACGACCATTATTTATATTTATCATTAACCCCTGTGTCATGAAAACATAAAGAGTTTTCTTGCCAATCACAATTATACTAATTAAGAAGCATATATCAAGATAATTATTACACTGATTTAGTATATGATATGCTGTCTTTGGTCTCATGTCCAAGAGTCAAAAGGAGCTGACTGCAAATTAAAAATCTACTCTGAAAACCTCACTATGCCAATTGTAGCTGTGCCAAGCAATGACTAATAGGGACAACATTTGACAACATTCATTCTTGCATGAATGGCAAGAAAAGATAGCTGAGTTATGTTGGGTGGTCCAAAGAGATACTACCAACAAAAGAGTAAGGAGGTAAAACAAGAAAATTAAGTTAGAACTAATTGTCCTGTTTTTAAAATGAGCAAAGTCTTTGCTTCTCCAAAGACTGGAGAATGAAGTTTGAAATGGATGGATACAAACATGACTTAAAATTGAGGTTTATGAGGGAGCAAACCTAGGGCTTTTTGTTTCTCTCCCTGCTCCCACATTTAAGATTCTTCCCATGAGCAGGTATTAGGAAAGGTGAGGCACCAGAGATGAGCTGCTTGCAGATGAAGGGTACTGACATTCATTGGGATTCCCACTCAGAATTAAGTCAAAGACATTAAATAATGGGGAAAAAATGACTCCACTAAACTTTAGGTCTGGTTTCTGTCCCTCTTTCAGATATTCCAAAAGGTTTTAAGTATAACCTCTTTTTAATCTAACCTAAATATTTTGGTGCAAAACCTGAGATGAAAGGCAAAAATTTTTGCTGTCCAGAATTTTCAAAATAGCATAGTGATTTGGAATAATTAAATTTCTGGGCAGAACTGAGTGAATCTGATTTATAATTATTTGGGAGACTGACAGATTTTTTAATTGTTTCTAACTATGTACCAATGCGAGACAATATACATGAAGTTAACAATTTATATCTACAAAGAATGAGAATCTGATGTAAATACAACTGATTTGGACAGGTCTTGTACTGTCATAGATGAGAATTTCATTCCATTGATACTTGAGTACTTCAAGAGAAAAATGTGCAAGAGAAACAGGAATTCTTACCACAATATTCAATCAAAATTAGGACGTTAGTGCCATCTCTAGACCCATTACTCAAATTTAAATATAGAAATGTTAAAATGTAAGGGAAGAAAAGAACATCATAAAAATCAATGTTAAAGAAACTAGAAAACAGTCTTTATGATATGATATTTAGTATATCTAGATCATCAAACATACAGTTAAGGGATTATCTGAATCGTCCTTGAACATCTGTTTCCAGAAGGTTGGGTTGTTCATTCTGGCTGAAAAAAAAAAAAATCACAGTCTGGTCAGTAGGATACTGAGTAAGATTTTCATTTAACCAGAATATGAAAGACAGTGGAAATAATTTAAGTTGGAATAAAAGGAGAGGAGATGAAGTCACCAGTTCATGGAGTTTTTATTATTATATAAATCTTTCTTAAGCATGTTTATATTAGTTTTTTGTGAGATTTTTTGTGGCTCAGGATTGTAAGCAGTTGGTCTGCACAGTCATATTTGAGCTTGGATTCAATAAACCCCACACTTTAACCCTTGTTTCATGAAGGAGCCTGGAAACTATAAATTAGTGAAGTCTTAGCCTTTAAGGTATCAGTTCATTAGCGAGTAAGATTAGAGTAGATGTATTTTCTCTGGTGTTTTTTTAAAGTGATTACATTACAACAAGCTTCTTCTGTCTTCTTTAGCACTTGCTTGCTAACTAGTCTCAGACAATGCAAAAAATTCTTTCCCTGGGACACCTGGTCAACATCTGCTCACACATTCAAAGTTAAGATTACTCGTTTTGCAACTCTGAAGGAATTAATTGCCAAGCAAGACTTTCTGCCTTCCTCTGATTGCTTGCTGATTTGTCTGTTCCTCACCTAATCAGATTTTGGGGGCATTGGCAGAATTTGGACAATGTCTGATGCTATATCTCCCTGGCATTAATAGTTTAATGGGTAGTAGGATACAGTGCTATCAGTGAGTGGGCAAAAGAGAGTGATTCATTGGCTCGTGGAGAGAGGAATCTCCAAGAACTTATGTTCTGCTTCCCACGGCTGTTTAACAGCAAAGGAAGAAAAGTTTCCATGTAATGATCAGAAGTTTATTACATCATATAGAGATCTGGTTTTCCATCAGTATTTCTGGGTCAGGTCTGCTGATAATAGGCCAAATTGTTTTGTTCAGATTCAGAAACTTAGAAGTTGCTCCTATAATCTGCATTCATCCAAACATTCAAACAAAATGCCCAGTGCATTTTTTGCATGCATAGAATGTCTTCAAATACAGACTAATGTAACTTATGCAAAGCATGAGTTGCCTTCTCTAGAGCATCACTCAGACTTTGAAGCCCATGTTATATGAATGTACTTACATGTACAGGCATATGCTTTCTATACATACAGATTTAAATACACTCTTTGGATTTTGGAGCCAGTCCATCAAACACTGCCCTTCTCATTTGGGGTCCATCTATGTAAAAATGCTATCTCTAGTACCAGACAGTACTAGTACTATCTCTATTACTCAGACAGTAACAACCTTTTTTATTTTTTTTTTATTGGAAACCTCCACTTCAACAGGCTACAGTATTTTGGACATCTGTTCCTGCCTTATTTTCATTGATCAAAACCAAAAGAAAGCTACTCCTTTCTCAAAGCAGTTCATTATGTGTTAGGTGCACCAGTGATTTCTTACCTTCAGTCATTCATTTTCAGTACATCATTTTATAGATGTGCCCAGCGGCCACACAGTTCTTAACGTGCACTGCCAATCTTCCACGGCCAACTAGTCCACATTTGCTGAAACAATGAGAATGGATGATGAAAATTAAAGTGTCTCAACTGTTTGGAAAATACTGAAAAGCAAAGTTCAGCAAGAAGGAGTGTATACATTGGCTGTAGTTTGCAGGGACAAACTGCACAGGTTTGAAGCAGGAACACTGAGGAAGATTGGTGTGCTGGTCTAAGGGAGACATGAAACAAAGAATGGAGTGGCACAGAGGTTCTGTGGTTATGCTCTGTTGAAATCAATGCACATATGACACAAAGAATGGAGCAACACAATGGGGTTGTGATCATGCTCTGTTGAAAACAATGTACCTAATGGGAGTGAAGCCAAAAAGGAATGTGCCAGGTGGTGTATGAAAGCTGAATTTTGCTTCATTAACTTGAAAATACATATTAATTTTCATGCTTCTACAAATACTAATGACTAAAGTCACTCAAAATCCACCTAAACATGAAATTACATCAACTGTAACTTTACCTTTGCCCTCCCTTGAAGAAAATAATATAAATATAACTTAGGGAAGGGAGGTCAAAGGAGACTCCATTGTAACTTCTGGTATCATTGACAAGCTGTACCTGTCTTCTCCCTCCACAGGGACATTTATAGGGTAAGAACCTTATTATATGCATGCTAAATAATTACCTTGAGTTGGCTTTCATTGGGTGTTCATTAGAACGTCTGTATATTGCCCCAAATTCATTTTTGCCAGTCAGTATACTTCAACATCAATCTCTCAATCTATAAGATTTTACCGTTATCACTGCATTTGTTAATAAAATCTGTTATTCTGTAAACTATTTAGTACAAGTCCTTCATCAAGGGCTCTAGCAGCCACTAACAGTCAATAAATAACTTGACAAAACTGATAATATGCCAACTAAGGGTGGGGAAATCAAGAAAGTGGCCTCTGTTTCTAAACTGATATAAAGGATTGTACTCTGATATGCTGTTGGTGCACACCCCAGAACCACCCTCTGATACATCTGGCTGTTCAGTGGGGTCCCCATAACAGGACACAGACAGGCTGGTCAGGCACAAGGGTCTTCTGTGTCTTTGGGCATTGACAGCCTGATCAAACATGTATGGTTTAAGGAAAGTACTCTTTCATGTGACAGTATCTGTAGAGTAACTCACTGTTGTTCCAGGGCAGGCAAAAGAAATCCCTTATTTTACTTATACTGTCAGACCTAACCTATAGTGGCAAATAGAAACAATCTGAGCAAATGACTGCCTGAAGCAGCACTTTGGAAAAAAATATGATATAGTCACTTATGTTAAATAAGTTATTATTACTCCGCATCTCTCCCTTCTTTGCATCAGATTTACCTCACATTACACAGGCAACTGCATAACTGTGCTTCTCAGGAATCTCTTGCAGATGACTCAACAAGGTTTGTCTGTTTCCATCAAACCGAGTTTTGGGTCGCCATGGACTTATGTTATACAGAGATCTATCAATAGATGTTTCTGATTCAGATATCAGGGATTTGCAGTCTTTCCATGTCTTATTCTAATCCCTCTCTTTCTTCTGGTTTGATACTGTACAAACACAGAACTTGATCAAAACAGGTGAAAAGAACACAACATCATTACTAAGCTTCAGGCACTTAGGCATTAAGTAATTCTATGAAAACCATCAACAGTTGGGTCTCCCATTTTACTTAAACCCCTGTAAAATAAGTGTTAAATTCAAATTTGGAAGCTTTTGTTTACAGAGGAAAAAAAAAAAAAAAAAACTGAATACCAGTTCCACTGGCTGAAGGATTCAAATTTTGAACATGTTCAACATGTGAACTGTGAGTCCACAAATTAGCATTTTTTGACAATATCGCGATTTTCTCTACTTTCCACATCACAGATCTCTCTTTCGCTCTAGTGCCTAGAGCAGAGATCCTGGCAGCAGCTAATACATTATGGTTTTGCTCACTGAGTTTTACCTGGCAGGTTGTCTGTTTGTCCCTGGTTATAAGGCCTTCCATTGAAAAGGTGAGTGAGGGAGGGGGAGCAATAGCATGGTTCTCCATTCCTATAGAAGGGTATGAATGTGTACCTCATTATGTTTATTTAACACAACTATTTTAATCAATTTTTTTTTATGTAGAGTACAGTCATTTTACTTGGAGAAATTTAGGAATAGAATATCAAAACAGTATCCTCTATCAGACAGACTTGTGATTTTGTATTAAAAACAAAACCCCAAACCACACAACAGACCTATTTTCCATGCCTCACAATGACTGAAAGTAATTATATTTTTAACCTCAACTGTCTTGTGTGGCCATATGAAGCTGTTTGGGTTTAGTAACTCATGCAATAATTCAGCATGCTCAGTTTCTTTCAGCTCACTTGTGCAGGTGTTTTGTCATAAATTACTCAGGATCTCAGGCTTGATATTGTAATGCCAAATATTTACCATGTCCTTTAAGCAACCTTTTAGGCCAGGGAAAATCTTTAATCAACATTGCTTGCATAAGCTCAACTTGTATAACTCATTTAAGCTGAGTATTTGCAGCCTGAAAGAATGCAGCCTGGCCAAAGACTACAGTAATAGCAGGCCAGCTAGAAATAATGTCATTATTAGCAGAAAGATCATGACATCTTGATTCTATTTTTTTTTCCAAAGAAAGCTAAACGACACAATGGAATGGATCATTCCAGACACATTTTTGAGTCATAACCCACAACATAAATGCAAAGAAGCTAGTAGAATCAAAAAGGAAAACTGATTTCTTAAAAGAGGCAGCATCTGGACAGTCTTTTTCATTCCAGGTCCTTCTATCTGATCTCTGAAGAATTTCAGCAGTCCCTCTATTTGCTCTTTATCTCCTGTAATATATTAATATATTTTTGTGTTCCCTGTATTTTTTAATGTGGTCTTTTGAGTGAGTAGTGTGGCAGTCAAAAGTCATACTTGATTGCACTTATTATTCTTGAGAACTGAGAATAGCTAAGAGCTGGATGATCCTTTATTATTATGTTCAAGTAGTCACATAAAAAATTCCAAAACCAGAATCAGTAAAATTGGCTTCTTCACATAAAACTCCCCATAATTATTTTTGCTTTCCATATCAGTTGGAATCTATTTTGGGCAAGCTTCAAGTACAGACATACTGGCAGTCAGCTCCATTTAGTAAACCCAAACTACCCACTACTAGTCTCAATCCTTCAGTGACAGACACAAAGCCAAACTGGGCCAGCTCAGAGACTGAGTACCTAAAACAGAATATCATTAAACACATCCATCTCAAACAACCTTGTCTGATGGCTCATAAAGCATAAACATACCCCCCAACTTGTAAAAATTTATCATCAATTACAATTACTCAGATTGTCTCATTGCAAAAACTTGGTAGGATTAAAATGGGCATAATAAATGATATTGTTATACAGCTATACAAAGTGACCTTAAACTACTGTGACAGTTTTTCCAAGGAAGGGGTCTCAAGGCTTCTGTTTTGATTTTTCTAACCATATTTTTCAAATGCTGAAGGCCCTCCAGTTATCTTAAAACTGCATTATTCCACACTGACCTGACAAAAAAACAGTTGATTTGATTTCATTTTAGTAAGAAGATAAATGGCCTTTGGAGTAAATAGCCAATTAATAAATACTAGGATGCATGACTAGAGGCTCTTCAGTTGTTTCTGAGATGTAAACATATGCTTATTTCCAAAATAGTTGAAGATTGAGGCAAAACCACCAAGTGTATGATAATTCCATTCCCTGAAGATCTCTGGCTCCAGTTTTATAGAGAGAAAGATACAAAAAAGTCCAAAATGGCTGCTGTGGCATTTGTCCTGTGGATGAGTTTCAGTTTCATCAAAACAATAGAAAAATTATGGAGAAAGCATGTTTCTTCTGCCTCAATCCCTTTCCCCCCATCTTTACAGTTATTTCATTATTCCCATACCTATGTTCTCTCCATCTAATTGAATATCTAACCCCTTTGCCATATATTCCTTTTAAAAAGTAATTAAATCTGGCAATAAAGTAAAATCCATATAAAAATTGCTTCTAAAATGCACTAAAATGACTGGTCCTGTTTTATAAGGCTATTCATAGCACAGACACAGTGAAAGCAAAGCTCTATAAATATCACCTGCTTTGAGAAGTGTGCAAGTATAGCCTTAGCATTTAGAATGTCTGTATTCTTTAAATTGTGTGTTATTCAGCAATGCTTTAATAAAGTGATGTGTCTCTACCTTACACAACCCTGCACATTCCATAACTCCTGGCACATGGTCCAGGACTTCAATGCTCTGAATTGGTGCTTTTCCAAAAGTAAGGACATGTTCTCAGATGTCAGACACTGGCCCACTTTACAAAAGATAAGAAAATAGATGGCACCCTATACCCTATAACATTTTTCAGTGGTGTCTATCAACATAGACACCACTGAAAAATGTTTCTCAAAAACCTCACACAGAGTATGAAGTCATTTATAGGCAGGCATCAAGAAACACTAAGTGTAGGGGTAGGTCTATAGGAGGCAACTCCCATGCCTCTGTGAAGCCTAAATCTGTAAAATATAGTGACTTGCTAGATACCTTCATCATTGTCAAGTTACTGTCTAATCTAGATACTTATATGAGCAGGAATAATTCATTTCAAAAGGGCTTTATATTATCTATATAATTATAATAATTATCTATTATCTTTAGATAATTATCTAAAATGCTGTTCAGCACACTAATCTGGAAGACAGGAGGCTTGGGACTACCTGGCAGTAGCTTGAGTGCATTCAAACCCACATCCTGGAAAAATGCCTCAAGTATAGAGCTACAAAGGCATCATGAGCACAGCCTTGTTTCTAGCTATTTAAGTGACCTAGCACCAAAAAACACACACAAATGCAAGGCTCATTCAATGTACAGAAGAGAGAGCTATAAGAAGTTATCAGTCCTAAACTCTGATCTTTCCTTAGCTCTGGAGTTTGTTTTTTATTTAAACCTGGGTTTGGCTGTGTAGAGTGAAATACATCAACTACCCAGCTGCAGTTCCTCCACTCCAAAGCACTGTCAGAGAAAATGATCTCCTTCCTCTGCAATTCCTGTGCCTTTAGTAGCAATTACTTTTCTAAACTACTTTCTGGCTCCATCAATGTAGCACTCTTTTGGTAATTTAACCATTTAAACCCTTCAGACTTAGGTGGGTCCCCACACTTTCTGAACAAATGCTGTAAATATATCAGGACATCTGCCCCTCTCCATGTATTTTTGAAGTGACTGTTGCTGCTGTGTTGCTTTCTCAACCCCATGAAGCCTATCTTTGTTCTACTAAATGCCATTCATGGACTCTTCCTCCCTTTTTTATTATGGTCAATTTATTAAAAACTGACAGAGAAAACAGGATTACCAATTCCCACCAGAGCTAACCCGAGCGAATTATAAGTGCTAGACACTTCACTTAGTAGTTTCTAATGTTCTTTCTGGCTTCCAAGGTTCATAGCTATGGTAAAGACTCCACAAATACAATAGGACTCAACCGTGTATTTAACAATTATTGTTTCATTGGCTTTGCATAAAATCTTACAGGCCATTAGTAGTTTCCAAAAAAATGGCTTGGAGATTAATAGCTTCACAGTCTGCTACCATACCTCCTGGGCCACCCAGTTCTCCTTCATCGTCACCTTTCAATATATTTTCCAGTAGAGACAGAGGCATTTTACATCTGGGAGACGTGTCTGATCTCTTTATCCAAGGAAGCTTTTAAAGTAACCTTCCTGACTAATCTCTCTCAAGCACCACAGAGTGCTGATTTGTGAGGTGACTATCTTTCATATATATCACATCCAGGCCAGATGTCTCAGCTATTGTAAACTTCATCATGACTTACTAGGATAGTTAAAAATTCTGTACATTTAAAAAAATCCAGAGGTCATTAGCGTTAAACATAAAGGAGAGAGTAAAATAAATTAAAAGTCATATCACAAGCTTTGATATGGAATGATACTCACGAAAAACAAACTCCTTCACAAGGCCGAGTAAAATATCTTCAGATAACCTGGTGGGGTTTATCTTGAAAATAAGAGATCTTGTATAGAATTATGAACATAGAAGCAATATTAAAGCATTGGGATGATTACTTTAAATTTTTCAGGGAAAGTGTTTTCTATTGAATTGATAGTTTCCATATGTAATAACGTGGAAGCAAAGCATAATTATGTGATACTCATAGCATGTAAGAGGATGATTACATTTGTGCTTATTCTTATTTTTTTTAATGTTTCTTAAATTAGATGAGTAATAAAAGCTTATTTTATATGAGAATGAAACCTACAATGACATTTCTCTGGGGAAAATATCTTTCTCTGCCATTTGAAAAGTTAGATGAAGCAATATTTATTGACTATTTCAGTCAATCTGTTGCCAATTACTCCACACTTACTCTGTGTTTTAACTAAAATCTTTCTCTAACTCTAAGAAGAGCTATATTATTCCCTAGCCTCTAAATACAACCCTGATGCCAGAAAGTAAGCATCTAAAGTGTTCTACTGTAAACTTTGCAGTTAATTAACTCAGAAGCCACAGAAGACTTCCATTTAATCCATCCCTTAAACTGACTCTTCCTCATGCTCAAACCAGTCTTTTTCTCAATATCCTGTTAATGGAGGAGAGCTTTCCAAGCTTTGTTTTCATAGAGCTCCTTAGCTGTGCTGGAGATAGAAATCTGCATTTGGCTCATAGGATCAACACTGTTTCTCTGTCCCACTGACATTATTTAAGGTTTTTTCTGTGTTTGTTGTTTTGTCTTTTTTATGGAAAAAGAGTCACACTTCTTGCATAAGGAAACTTCCATAAATAACATTTACATCAAAACTTTGGGTCACACATCTAGCAGAATATTAAAATAACATTTTTGTAATTGAGATTTGACTTCAATCAGTAAGCAGACCAGTAGACTGCAAAGAAAGAAACCTGAGGTTTCTTTAAAGCTGTATAATGTGGGTAAATCTCTTCCCTCTACTTTTGTATGTCTCTTCTTCCCCTCAACCACTGTTCTTCCCTTCCAACCATCTAGCAACCCCTGTGATGCTGATGTTCTTTAGTACTGCTTTTTGAGATATCTGGGAAAAAATCCTAACCTAACCATTATGTGCTAATACACCTCACTGCATCAACTATGTTAATTTGAAAGCATGTAGAACAGAATCACAAAATCAGAACTTGGGGGTTAGATTACGATGTTTGTGCTGCCCTTTTACCGTCCTGACTCTCTTGCAGTTTTTGGTGGGTTAGCGTCAAGACAATAACTCAAATTATTTATTTTAGTAACCATATTATTTTGCAGCAACTTGTATTCCTCCTCCACCTATCCCAATCTCAGCACTAATTTCTGTGATTATATTCAGGGAAAAGCAAAGGGAAAAAACCCTGACATTACCAATATAAAGACAATTTAAACCCATTTTTCTATTTGTATTGGGAGTACAACAAAAGTGGGTCCAATAAAATGTGTATGTGTGAACTTTTTCATATGTGTTGGGAATTCAGGACTTTGTAGAAATATTTTGGCATCGAAATTCACTCTCCTATCCCAGAGGCAAAGGGAGACTCTGTGATTACTCAAATCAGTCTCATATGTTAGGTACTCTTGTGCTTTGGTTGTGCTCTAAGTAGGTCTCTGCCCCTCAAAATAGGATTTGCTGCATATGTTTGACTAGAGGAGACATCTCAACTAAGTGTAATTTTCAAATGTACAAATGATATTTATAGCTTACCTGATCTTTTTACCCAGAAAATTAATTTTCTTCATTCCTTCTTTAGTAAGATTGTATTTAAATCAAGTATATACCATAACAAATCAATTAATATTTCAACACATATTCATGATATCTACACGTCACTGTCCAGTAGTCAGCTGAAAACAAGTGGGCAGCTATTCCATGTTTTTCCATTTGCTTCTGCTAGGAAAGCTTCTGCTTTCTTGTTTACAGATGGAGGGATATAAATTTCTACATAAGTGGGCATAATATATATAATCAAAAATTTAATGTTTAGAAAGAAGAAAGTAGAATATCTTCCTTTGTTTTAGAAGATTTTCTGTCTTATTTTTGCTTTCATTTCACTTCCATTTCAAGTCAGTCTCTTGTATTATCAGCATTGTTATTATATAAGCAGTTTCTTTCATTATCTGTATTTTTACCTTTAGAACAAATCAGAGCTGTGCCACAGTCATTAGGTAGTCAGCAAATTAAATTGGTCTTACTCCCCAGAATGTGATAGATCTTTTTGAGATTAAATGAGTGGATGCATGAAATGTATCACACAATATGGTAAATAGATTGTAGGTTTCAAGGCTAAATGATCAGTTTTCAAGGCTAAATGATCAGTTTTAAATGATCTTGTGCTGCAAGACATCATCTGCCCTGAATTTGATGTTCTATAACTAGGATTTCTATTGCAATTATTCATCTATTACACAATACTGATAATCATGTTGACATTTGCAGGCAATATGTAGGAAGTGGGTTTTTTAGGGTAATTTGTTTTTCTAAATCATAGCCTCCACTATGGATTATTTTGAAAAATAACAGCAAAAGAAATAATTTTAATTAGTAGGAAATATAGAGATGTCTGTAGATTAGACATACAACAGATTTGGAAATAGCATTTGATTATTATTATTTGTGATGTGAGATTATTTGCTAGACAATAAAGTGACCAAGAAGTAACCTGTCAATGTTACTTGGCATGTATTTGTCATTTCTGCTATTAGTGAAGACCCTGGTTGAAGCTGACAGCTCCATTATTAAAATTGAATCTTTCCCCCATAAACCACCCCTGTGTGTATCAGTAGGGCTGTAGGATAAAAGTACTGATATTTAGCTATATAATTTTTCAGACAGAGGAAAATGCTGGACAAATAATTCTGAGCCTTGTGGCTTTTAATCTGATCAGCATTACAATGCAAACAAAAACAGCAGTGATAGTGCAGTCTGAAAAGGGCCAGTGGAAAGAGTAACTAGCTTAATTTTAATCAGCAAGCTTTAAGGAAAAAATCACCACCTTATAAGTCACAGTTGCTTGAGGGTATGGGAGGAGAGGAAGATTGAAGTAATACAAAGGCCACCTTCTTGAAATCCATTCTGCTATTTGTAATTTTCTCAACAGATTTTTGTATTGATGAAGTTTATTTAAAATAGAACACATGCCAATATTTGTCTAATTCTGTCAGCCTACTGACAAGAGTAATAAACACTTGACTTCTCTGTTAAAGTCATGTCAGATTCAATCAGATGTTTTGTTTCTGTCACAGGGACTAATCTGTCTTCTCAAATGGTTGTAACACATCAATCCATTTGATAAAAGGCAGTTTAAGGAAGGCAAAGCATGGCATTTTGGTCTAGTCTGTCAAGGTATTTTTCCTTTGCTTTTGAAATATTCCAATATCCTCTGACAAAAGCAATCTTTTGTGTTTCAACCTAGAGTTCATATTAATTGATCTTTAAAATATGATTACCCAGGACAATGCCAGTTGGGAATAACATATGTCACCTGTCTTACTCTGTTGCTGATGCTGTGAATGCTTTGCATCTGAAACAACTTTACCTTTTGCAGACAGAAAAAGAGCATTTTAGTGCTTAAAAGAAAATTAGTGTTGAAAGAAAAATGTAAGCTGACTTAACTTTTATAAAGCTTCTTGTTTCTCTGCTGCAGGATTTCTTTGCATTTTTGTGGGTCTTTGAAAGCATGTAAAAATCATACAGAAAAGTCACTAATTTTGACAAACCTACTTCAGCAAAGAAATATCCTGACCTTTTACTCAACTCTTGCTGAAAGGCCTGCAAAATAGTTTCCCATTAGCTGCATGTAATTGAAGTTTCCATGTTGGCATTTAACACTAGGTACATTTGTTTGTCAAATTTGCTTGGAAAGTCTGATTTTTGGGAAAATTACTAGGATAGGCTACTTGCTCTGGGATTGAACTGGTTTGACCCCTTTTGGTGGGTCACTTTGTCAGTTTCTAAAAGCAGATTCTGTTTCTGGATTCCATCTTTCATAGAAGCTGTATAGTGAGTCGTCAACAACACACTTTTCTGACTTCTGTATGTACAAGACTTAAAATATACTTTCTCTATGTAGTGTGTCTGTCAAATAAAGGATGTAATTACTCAAAATTTCGTTTTAATATATATCCAAATTAAATACCACAATGAATAATTCATTTAAAGGCCTATGAAAGTAATTAATATGATCTAATACCAATGTTTGGTGGTCGAGTTTGGTTTGCCTGATAGAAAACATACAAAAGTACTAGTCATGACCTCAAATGATTTATAATCTATGGCACTGACAGACAGAGAGGTAGGGTAACAGAGCCCAAGCTAATGAGCTGTGCTGCAGCTGGAGAGAGGAGTCAGCAGCAGAAATTAGGAGGTAATTACTCAGTGGCATAGATGAAGAAAAGGCAACATCAGTAAAACTTGGTTAAAAGCAGTTGGAAACATTCATATGGAATGTCTTACTAATTTTCTTGTTAAGTCTATGTGGAGACTAGGTCCAAATTCTGCGTTACCTCTGGATTGCCGTCTGGCAGTCACTTTTTCCAGTAGAAATATTAGCTTACTAAACTTCAGACCTCACATTCATGAAATAAGGAGTCACACCTTGAACCCGTAATTAGAGCATTTTCTCATGTAATGGATCTATTCTGTAAAAATGTTTTTACATTTGAGGTTTAAGTTCAGACTCCATGTATTTGAATACAAAAGGGTGAAGAACACAGAAGAAAAAGGGACATAATAATGCAACTTTGTACCTGTGGGACAAAATTAGGGGACACAGCAAAAATTAAAATATTAGACTTCACTATGACTGAGTCATCTCTTGTGTAATACAAAGTACATTAGGGGTATTACATAGAGCAGGAATATAATTATAACTAATTTTTGAAAAAATCACTTCGCAAATCATTAAATGTATAAATCACTTATAAAGCAACATTTGGTGTGTACTATAACTAAGCATAATTTAGTGTTTTCTAAAGATTGCTTGGAAAGAAATGCCACATTGCTTCAGAACGTGGTTTTGAACAGCATGCCTTAGAGTGAAGGGCCTTACATAAGAGGACAACAAGAAATGAGTAGTCTGTCATCTCTAATATAAAGCAAAATCTTTCTATCTCAGAAGAACCAGCTGATCAATAGCACTGTAACTTTGGGCCACTCCAGCTTGAAGACTTCACAAATGCTCAATTGTCCATTTGAGTGGATATGGCAAGAAAATATGTTCCTGATTCAACTCACCCATGATTTCTTTTGGAAGCTGGTATCACTAGTGGGAGGAGACAGTGCACATTCTAGTAGAGGCCCTGTTCCCTGTCAGGTGTAACTTTTACAGATGGTGATTCTGGAAAAGACTTTGAAAGCTGTTTTTCATGCTTATGTATTGGCTTTTTAACTTTATTTTTAGAAAATAAAAAGAAATTTGTTATTCAGGATCTGCAAAATAGTAATTTTCAAAGTCATATATGAGAAATCTTAATAAGTGGTTGTTTTTTGTTAAAGACAAAAAATGACACTGTGTTTTAGTATACATCTGAACAGGTTACATGCACAAGCACCCTTCAGAATACTCAATATTTGCAGAAACATCACTTCCAGTGACTACCACTAGACAGTGGAATACAACTCATCTAAGAAAAACTTGTTGCCAGTTTCTACGTGGCAGCTTGCTCTTATTTTATGGCCTTACATCTGCCTTAAAGATAGCACTCTAAATAGCCAATTAAGAAAATCTATTTTCAAAATTGAAATTTTATTTTCCTCAGTAATGTTTGTATAAAGAAGAAGAAATCTTTTACTTAGAAATATTAATTAAAAGTTTAAGGACATTTTATAGCACTATATTGTTGATCTGCAGAATGAATGATTCTTTCTAATAGTAAAAGTGTCTGACCATCTTTCCAGGGACTCTCCAGTCACATGTAATGATACATCATGGGCTCTGTTGCCATTCCAAGTCATTGTAATGGAAAGAACAAGACAAAGACTGTGATCCCAGTAGGAGGTCTGCTATTCTTGGCCTTTGTTTTCCTTCTGCTCTTTCACTTCCAGCTATGAATTCTTCTCAGAAGAGTGGAGTAAAGAGATCAACAGCTTTATTGGGTACACAGACATAATACATTCTGATTCTGATCTTGAGTATCTTTTTCTTTTTTTAAAAAGGCTGACTTAAATAAATGAGTTGCAAATAATTCAGCTCCTCATAAAAGACAAAAATGTGAATATTCTGTTTAACAAAATCACATAGAAACCAAAATACCAAATCAAGCAGTTATGCCTTATTGCAATGCATATAAAACTTCGATTTTACTTCATTGAAAGTATCTGAAATTCCTCCTAACTAGAGGAAATATAAGAAAGAAGAGGAAAAATGGAGTTTTCGTTTACAAAAATTAATAGACAGAAAATCAAGGACACTAAGACATTTTTCTATTCATCTGCTTAGCTGTGAACTCTCAAAATCTTGGCTAGAAGAACACTGAGGAAGAAACATTAATGTTTTAAGATTAGAAGAAAAGGACTTAAATATTCTCATTCAGTACATTTATTTTGTACAATTTGCACGCCTTCTATAAACAAATAATACATTTGGATGCATACAGCTACTCATCTTTGGCATGTATATATGGGAGTGAGATGTAGCCAACACACAACTGTGCAAATAAGGAACACAATGTTGCCTAGAAATGATGCTTTTCTTTGAAAAGATGAGTAATATTCCAAGATGAAAACAATTAGTATTGGACTCATATCATATTTTTTCCAATACTTTCAAAAGAACTGGAAAACCAAGAGACATACTACAATAAACTTACAAAAGCAAAAACATGAAAGGAAAATTAGTGAAGCTATTGAGAGCTGGGTATCTAAATTTGGGCTTCTGAGTCTACAGTAAAGCAGCTGTATATTAGGCCTACTTTTCCAAAGGGCTGAGATGGCAGCATCTTTTATTAAAACTGACATTTTTGAAAGTGTGATGACCTACTTAATTGTTTTCACCTGGATTTCAGCTCATAATGCTAAATTTCCATGTTCATTAGCCCTTGGGAAAGAAACATAAATTCTTTGCAAGTAGTAGAACATTATGATGAGAGGAAATACAAAGAGGAAAAATAAATATAGTAGTAAAAAAACCCCATCCTGTATTTTATAAATCTGAGATGTCAGCTTTTGCCTCAGTTCTTGCGGTTATCAAGAAAAGCAATGCTGTTATTTCTTATATCCTTCTTTTTCCAGAATACTACTAGGCAGGATCAGACCTAAATGTGAAACATACTCAAAGGTTCATTTGACTGTGGAAGCATCACTGAACCTGACCAATTTAGCCTTCTCCACTCTGTTCACTTGTGCTTCACATAGGCTGAGTCTTTTGAACAGCCTGTTACCAGTAAACATCACTGCTTCAACTAGTGATCTTAATCTTGGATGTTGAGAATATACTGTTCAAAGCCAGCAAAAGTAGTCCCTATTTGCCTTGTTTCCTGAGTTTAAATGCACAGTGATAGAATGGGCTGGATTTAAGCTTAATGGAAGTTAGCTTATTGCGCTAGGACACTCTGGACAAGAATATAGCTTTACTTCAGTTCTTTGGGGAAAATAAAAATAAATCATTTCTACATGTGCTTTGATTCCATTAATGTATCATAGAACTTTTTATGTACTAACATAACATACATTTAGGAAAACGTTAAAATATATATAATATATGTATTTTTTGCCTGAGGCACAACATTTTGTTGCTACACAATATGTTATGTATTGCCTGATTCACACTTCTTTTTGGTTGTCTTCTGATTGTTATATCATGCCTCTAAATATTCACAACAAGGAAGAGGAAGCACCATTCTCCATTGGAATGCATCAGAGGGAGCAAAGCAGAGACCAGATACTGGCATTCCAGAAAAAGTTTCTAGATTAACTTCCTTGAAGGAAACCTTCTGGCAGTAAGGATCAGATGTCCCTCATGCAACGTAGAAGAACACTTTCACCCATCTTGATCCTGCTCTAACTGTGCAAATCTGCGCTGTATAATACAATCTCATGCTATAGAGACATAAGTTAGTTTGTTTGGGACTGTTCATTGTTTTTTTGTTTTGTTATGGTCTTTTGGTGTTTTTTTTTTTTTTTCCATAAATGGTACTGTTTAAGTACTTTAATTATGGAACGTCCAGGAGCACAACTTTTTCTACACTAGATTCCTCCACAGATCACCGAAATAGAAGGAAAAGGAGACCCTAAAGGTGGGATTGTCATAAATCAGGAAGAAATATGGGATTCAGAACTAAAAAAAAAAAAACAACCACACAAACAAACAAACAAAACAAAACAAAAAAAACAAACAAACAAACAAACAAACAAAAAAAAAAGAACAAAAAAAAACCAAAAAAAACCCCACAAAAACCACAAAAAAACCCAAAAACAAAAAACCCCAGTCACAGCTAAATAAAGAACCATTTAATTTTGAAGGGCAAGAGAAAAGCAGTACTGGCAATTGTTCTATTCTTAATTGTAGTGAAGCATACACTTTCATGCAGCCAGGTTCTTGAAGATTGCCTGTCTGCCTACTTATGTGGCTTCAAAGAGCTGCTTATCCACACTAAGCAGAAGCTATTATTAGCACAGGTCCTCCTGTCTCACCAAAAAAAAAAAAAAAAAAAACAAAAACAAAACAAAACCAAAAATGTTCAGACAAAAATACTGTAAGCTCTGAAAACAAACATATTATGACTGCATGCAAATGCTTGCCTGCTTGCACAAAATTATTCTAAAAGGAAAGTAAAAATAGTGATACTCAATATCAGAAGAGGACATCAAACAGGGAGAGGAATATTTATCGTGGCTGATTCCTGGCATAATGACTTAGATGAGCTCCCAGATTAATGACTGCTGGTCTTGGCTGATGCTCTGACAAAGAAGAGACTTGGTAAAATTTAAATTCTTTTTTGGCTGAAGGTATTTGTACACAAAACTGGTCAATTCAGTAGAGGGTTTGGGACTACTCCTATATTCCTTATTGATGAAAAGCTCTTACACAATGTATTATTCCCCGTTTGTGCTTTCTGGAGTGTCATTGTCCAAACTCTGTCACATAGTGGCAGATGATGATTTAGCCTGAGTTATTCAAACTCTCATCACCTTTCAGTTCAACTCTCATCACCTTTCAGTTCAACATGAAGCATTAAGTGCCTAGGAAACACTAAGTGGTATAAAACATTTCAGATTGTCCTTTTAGTAATACTGGCTACTGTAAACAGCTCAAACCTTCATCCCATTCTCTACAGTAAAGATAACAACTCATCAAGTTTGAAAGAGTTCAATAACCCTAAACCAGTATGTTAGCATTATCACCTAAAGTTCTAGCCTTCCTTTAATAAATTCCTGCTCCTGAGGCAATGACACTTGTTAGAAAAAGCCTAAAGACTGTCTGTGAAGCAACAGGCATTTTCAGGGGCTGATCTAATGGCTTACAATGCTTTACCCATGAATGAAGAACTAGCTTAATACCTTCTGCTCTAAAGTAATTCCTTGAGCACTTATTTTTTTGCCTATAGCATAAACATGCAGCAACATGAATCTATTACTGAAATGAACTCTAGACACAGCATTTCTTGTGCATCTGCCACTGAGGAGAAGATGTGAGAATGAACATGTGGCAGATGTTACTTATGTTGCTTAATGCATTATTGGAAGGTGTTCAAATATCAGGGTGATTAGATATCATATGGAATACAGTAGAACGGAACACATGCAGCAACAAAACCTAGGAAAGTGTAATTGTTCTGCAAAAAATCTGGGTTTGCTTTCCCTTTCCTCACAGCAGCATTTTCCCCAGTTTAATCGACTCATTCTCTCCATAAACCATAGAAGAAATAGACATGTTATTGTGAAGTCTTCTTCCTTTTTTTTCTGACCGTATCTAAACACAAAACTTTGAATGTCTTGCCTTTTCTTCTATTTCTTTTTTTCCCTGGGCTTGTGTGGAAATTTGTTCCCTTAATGTGGTGTTTAATGGAGCTATTTTACTGCTTCCTCTAATATGTTTATGGTTTGTTCTGATATGTAGATAGATTAATAGAACTGAGGGCCCAAGCTGGCCTCCAGGTCACCTATCTAATCTGACTTCCTGCATATCATGAGCTTCGAAGGTTATGTCTACATATTACAAAGCAGCATGATGAAGAGATGCCTGAGCTAACTCCAGAATCATAAATATTTTTGTCACATCATTATGGCATTCCTCCTGGGATGATTAGCTCAGTTGGAACACTATATGACATAGCTATACCACTGCTGGATACAAGTTAATATTTCTGCATGAGACCCCAAGGACGTGCCAGTGCAACATATTTCAATATGAGGCTGCTTGACTTATGTTGGCATCCCCTCAATTTCACTTAGTTTCTGATGTTTGAGACAAAATAAAAATAATGCTGAATATATATGTGCTTTTTAAAATTAATCCTTGCACATAATTCATAATTTTTGTGTTTTGTAATAGGAGATATAGAAGATATAAGTGAAAAACTAAGATAATAAAGCCTATCTGAAATATTCAACTAGAAAAGGCATGACATATATGAAAACAAGGTGATAAGCAGAACATGAAATTATTCCTATTGTGTTTGAAACTTACATAGCAATATGCAGAGGTTTCCAAGAGGACCAGAGCCACACAAAATTTTAAACTGTACAAAAGCAGTAACTGGCTTTCTACTTCAGGATCTTGCTCTTCATTTGCTTGTTGAAAATAAAATGCAGAATGGGCAAAAGTTAGCCTTGAGGCTGTTGGGGATGTCTCCATAGGAAACATCCTAAACTAAGGATCCCAGGAGATCCCTAATTTAATAACTACATTGTATATTCATAAATAATGAATCTTAGTGATTTTTTTCCTGAACAACTGAAGAAATCTTGGCAGCAATGTAACCTCTCTTTTATTACAGTTCCTATAGATTTTTATTCATATGCCTGGTGTATATTCAGATGTGTTCATTTTGAGGTTAAGGGACTTCAAATAGATCAAGTTAACAGAAAGAAAACAAGATAATACCCCGGCTTCACAGGCTTTCTCTGCATTAAAGAGCCAGGTCCAACTGAACAAGAATCATCACAAACAAGATAGTCATTATTGTGACAGTGAACAAAGACAGTAAATAGTACAAATTTTACTAAATGAGATATAATTTTAAAGCTTTGCTTTGGTGTTTTTTTTTTTTGTTTGGTTTTTTTGGGGTTTTTTTGTTTTGTTTTGTTTTGTTTTTTATTAACTTCCTGTTAGTTATTCCCTCTACCTTGCATGATTTAATGCAGTGGTTCTTTCTGGCTTCTTCACAACCTTTGGGTGAATATGTAGTGGGCTAAAAACATATGGTTCATATTTCAAAAGAAACACTTCTTTTTCTATATACAGCCTAACAGGGTGAATGTTGGCCTCTATTATGCAGATGCAGAGATGCAGATATGTGCTATTGTTTTGATCTTGACCTATGCTTCCCCTAAACATCCTGGAGTTCACAATCATCTATAATTTTCATACTGAAGAGCAGTAATATGAATGTAAGTCACTCCACTTTTCACCCGATTCCACTTAAGGCAGTATCCATCTTCCCATTGGTAGGCATACCACAAAGGGTAATGAAAGGGATTTATGAGAGACAAAACAGTTACAAATTCACATGTAAGAATCTACAAATTAATCACGAATATTATTTGGAAGTAACTGGAGTTTGAGACTGGTTATAAATGCAGCAGTTTCTTCTTGGTTCTTTATTCATAACAAATATATGTGATCACTTAATGGAAAATATTTTTTTTGGAAAATAAACAACATCTTTGTGAATGGGAAATAATAACAAAATATGTAAGTCTGGAACTGATGAGTTTGTTCTTAAGTTGCTTCTGTTCTTTGTAATATGACATTTGCCTTCTGATTTTCAGTAGTTTGTCCCTTTTCTGACAGCTGAAATTTAATGCCACATGCCTGTTCTCCCCCTAATCAGCCACTATGGAATCATAGAATCATTAAGGTTGCAAAAGACCTCTAAGATAATCAAGTCCAATGATTAACCTAACACTGTCAAATCCATCACTGGGGTCACTCCATCATGACCCCTAAGTGCCACATCTACATCTACTTCTAGGGACAAGTACAGCCCCTGTACAACATCAAGTCCTGGGTGCAGCTTGGGGTGTGACACCAGCACAGAATATAGTGGGACAGTCACCTCCCTCTAGGTACAAGGGCTTGACCCAGGTAGTGTGAATGTTGATGTGTTTCCAGCTTTC
This sequence comes from Vidua macroura, assembly GCF_024509145.1. Taxonomy (NCBI): domain Eukaryota; kingdom Metazoa; phylum Chordata; class Aves; order Passeriformes; family Viduidae; genus Vidua; species Vidua macroura. Next base: position 35,986,497 of record NC_071611.1, read on the forward strand.
CTACAGCAGCTCTTTGTTGTTGTTGCCTGCCCCAGGGGACAGTGGTTGGTCACTGCTTTCTTCCCTTTGTGAGTCCCTTGGTCTCTGTTATTTTCCCTCTGTTTCTCCCTCTTGGACAAGGTCCCTGCTTTGGTGTCCTGTGCTGCTAGGACTGCCCCTGCTACCAGCTCTGCCCACTGCCTGCTGAGTGCACAGGTGTCCAGCTGGCTTGCAGTGGGGCTGGGGGCAGCAGGGGCAGTGTGGGGCAGCTGCCTCCCTCTCTGCCCTTGTTGCTGTGGATGTTGCTGCCATTGCCACATCTGTGCTTTAAGCCAGGTCCCACTGTTCTGTGGACTGCAGGTTGTGTCCAAGGAACAAAACCAGAGCCCATGTCAGGGTCTTTCCCCCATTGTAATGGGTTCTGATGTGTAGGGCTGGGCCATGGACTGTGCCTGTGCACAGCTGAAGGTCCCAGCATTCTGCCCCTGTCTTGCATGCGAGGGACACAGGGAGCATCTCTTCTCTAGTACTCCAGCTTTTGTCTCCAGCATATTCCCCTTGAATCAGGTCTTGGGAGCTGCAGACTTGCCAGTCTTCCTGTTCCTTGGACAAGGCCCCCTCCTCAGTCTCTGGTGCTGCCAGGACTGCTGCCCCTCTTGCCCAATGTCTGCTTGAGGGTATGGACATCCAGCCAGCTTGGCGAGGGGCTGGGGTGGCAGCAGAGGCAGTGCAGGGCAGCTGCCTTACTCTGTCCCTGCTGCTGTTGCCTGCTCACAGAAGGCAAGAGAAGCTGCTTTTCTTTGTTGTCTGCTGCCTTTTGTTGTCTCTTGTGCCTTGGCACCGACAGGAGCGAGGTTCTCTTCCTGTGGCACAGCTGCCTGTGGTCTATTTGCAGGCAGGAGGAGGAGGAGGAGGAGGAGGAGGGAGGAGAAGGTGTTGACAGCATGGCATGGAGAGAACTACCATGGCACACAGCAGTCCCCTTTGTCCTGTCAAGCCCAGCTGTGTCTTTTGGTAAAAAAATATGAATATTAATCAGTCTGTTTACCTTCTCAAAACAGTTTCCTGGGCTAGAAATTTAATTGGACTTGATCACCAAAAGAGGGAAAACACAAGGTAAAAACTAGATTGTGTGTATAGTCAAAGTGTTTTGGTTTGTATGTGATCTTGAATCCGAAGTTTGAGCACAGACAGATCAGATATACATGCGTACACAAAGAGAACCTATTTACTGTTGTTAAGATAAAATGCCATTTTAAATTCATTAGATTTGGTCTTAAGCGTTTACTTCCAGCATGTAAGGGAGGGTTTTTTTTTTTGGTTGGTTGGTTGGTTGAGACTTTTTATGCAATTTTCTAGGATTAGGTTTGGGTTTTTTTCCCTTTATCTGTATATAATTGAGCTTATAGTTAATAGCTAATGTTCTTCATTTAGAGCCTCTACACCCAAATAATTTTCTGTAGGCATTCAGATCATCAGTAGAATCTCCTGTTCTGCAGGACACTATGAACTATGCAGTGAAAATATAGAGAAGGCCCAATTCAAACTGTGAAAGTCAAGGCAGCAAACATTCATTACCTCTTTCCATTTGCCTTTTGAAGGAAGAAAATGTCTGGTTTTGTCAGCTTGCTGTAGGAAGCAATGCGGGATGTAAGGGCTGCTGGAGTATGGAGGAAAAAGGCATATCAAATATCATTCATGTCAAGGCCATTGTTTGATGCATGCTTCTTTTCCTTTACATCTTTGCATATTCATATCATTTAGGTTTTATCTACATGAACATAACATACAGTTGTTGAACTCACAGTCATTTTTCCAAAACTTCTAATTTACATCCTGAACATGTAGCTAATTATCCTCTAATCCTATTCATACAGTAAATAGTTACAATGCTTTCAATAACTTCAGGTCATGTGTTTAGTCAATGTTGTCTCCGTAACCAACAGGAAAAGAAGTCATCCATAAATGAAGTATTCCATAGCTTTCAGAAATGTTATTTCTGGAGACTTGTTGTTTAGATTTTCATTCAGCAACTTGGATACTCCTAGTTCTTGCACTGTACATTAATCTTTTTTTAAAATGTAGTCTCAGGTGCCTCAGCAGGGACATATCTGTGCTTTCTTTGGTGCCTAGTGGTCACAGGCTAGTATAATAAGATATTGCTTGCCATAAAAGATATTACAGTATTTGGAGAGGTTTTTAAATTTTATATAAACTTAGCCTCCTGTAAGTTCTTCTTTGGTTAGAAAGATGAGAGGAAAATAATCATTAAGAGATGTAAAGTTAATAAAAAAACAAACCAAAAGGTGTCAGCATTTTCTTAGAGAGTGAAATTGGGAGTTTGGGTTAATTTACTACTTTGTGAGGTGGGCAAGGCAAAATGTTTGCATTATAAGTTTGTTTATATAAAGTTGGCTAACAGTAGTAATTGTAATGCAACTATTTATTGAGACTTTCGTGCTTAGAACTTGAACTCAGATTGATTTTTAAACCTTCCAGAGTATAGGAATGATGCAGGACTGAAGAGATATACAGTACATAGTCAATGTACAGAAGTATCTCTTTTACAGAAGCAGGACAATGCCATTGAAGACATGAGGTACCATATTAAAACAATCAAAAAAATTGTCCTGTAAGCCAAGTTCCATTTTTTCTTTACATATACTGAAAACTATACTTCTTTTTTGTCTTTTTTTCTGTGTGTTCTGTCTCCTAGTAGTCATTCAAAAACTGGGACTTGCAAAACTAGATAGAAATTGTTGCACTCACTCCTGTGAATGAGTTCACCTCTTGCTGGATTTTGTGCATGTGAAGGAACAAAGCCCAAAAGCTTCTTTGCCTTCACTTTCCAGCAATGAGTCTACTTAGCATTACTGCCTCTTACCTTACTTCCTTGACTTTTAGATCACTGCACACTCAGCAAAACTGTCACTGCACAGTACTTTGTGGTGAATATAATCTCATTCCAACAGCATATACAGGTTACACTGGAGGCAGGGAGTAACAGCAAAAAGAACCTCCTCAGATCCAGGTCTCTAAACACGGACATCTGAGACACAGTCAGAAAACAGCCCTGTGTGGTTCAGCTTATTGAAGTAATCATTCATTATTATAGCGAACACTTGTACAGCTGAATCAAAGTCACATTTGCTTTCTCAAGAAGCTACTCAGGTTTAGTTTATGGGCTTATCCAAATATTGTTGTAGGAAATGTTCTTCACTTAAAAATCCTTTCCATGACCAGAAGGGTGCATTGTCTGCTCAGGATGAATTACTGCCAGATTTGAGACTGTGAAGACACATGCCATGTACCATGGGTGGACCCTGGCAAAGTATTTCAGTGTTGAAATAATGGCATAAGAAAGGCATCTTTTGACTGCCTATTGTAACAGTGCATACCCTCATGTGGAAAGCATTTTTACACCCTATTTATCAAACAGAAAAGCCTCCACTGACATTGTAAACAGAAAGATTTTAAGAACCTCACACAAGAAATCTGACTGTAAAAGTTTATGGTACTGCTGAAACTCCTGTTGATGTCATGTTGGCAACCATGGAAGTCATGTTCACTTTCTCAGCATCTGGTGCTACCACACTTGATCAGGTCAGAGGTTTCTGAATACACTAATAAAGGGAAGACCACTTCTATCTTGCCCTAGGTATGAAAGTTAAGAAGCTTTAGGGCAATGGGTCTTAAACAGTGCAGAACTGAAAAAAAATCAACAAAACCAACCAATTGCAGGCAGTGTCCAGCAGTTAACTCTGCTCTGGAAATGAAGAAAATAGGAACATTTCATGTAGAAAGCTTGTAACTGCAAAGATAAGACATGAGAAGTTTTATGAGGCAGAGTCTGAAGATCAATATCCTTGTGAATGTAGAAGAAACTCATTATTATTTGTTTATATGTTGTCAGAGACATGCATAGAGTTCATATTCTGTAACTATACCAATGAAAAGATTTTGTAGAAATCAAATAAGCAATATATAGATTGCTTAGCTTCAAAGACAAACCGAACTGTGGTCCAGTGCAATTTTCAGTCCATCTATTATTTTTATTTAACTCATATGTTACACCCAACTGATATGCCCTGCAAGATCACTATCAATGTTCCATCAAAAATTATTTCCCAGTATTTTAGCACAGCTGTTCAAACTATAATTTCTTCTCAGAGAACAAATATAAAAAGGAAATTAATCTAGAAATACTGAAACTTTACCATATGCTATGGTTATTTTGACATAACTTCATTTGCCACCACAGAGATCTATTTTTCAAAGATTCATGAACACGTCATGAATATATACAGGTCAGAAAACAGCCAGCTATTATTGTGGGAAATTACATGGTTTGTTGATTGCTCCAATAATATTCAGCTGAACTATTGGTTAAAATGGTTTCCAGAAGTACAGTTCTACTTGAGTCTTTTTTACAGAAGAAAATATAGTCCTACAAAAATAAAATCTTTCTTCATCATAAGGCTAAAGAAGATATTTTGTCTTGTGGTCATACAACTTGCTTTTATAACACTTGTCCAGCAGTTTATAAGATAGCTTCTTCTCTGCAAGCTGGCATAAATCTGTGCTCTGTCTATTCGGTAGCAAGAATTATATACAGAGCCATATCTGAGGTACTAAAACATGGGGAAAAAAACTTTTATGTATATGAGAAGGCATATCAGTGGTAGTTAGCAGTACTTTTATTATTTAAATTTTTATTAAATATGCTGTAATGAGATTGCAGTAGAGTGGAGGCTAAATTAATGTTTTGCTGATTTGGCACAAAACACTAGTGTCTGGATAATATTACGAAAAGTACTAGGAAGGCCAGCTGAGGAGAGGAATCATTATTCAGACCTGAATGTGTTTGGGGCATAAACATGTCGGTATTTCATAGAATTCATGGCAAAACCTGTGTCCTGGCTCTGCCAAGGCTTACTTCCTGTTTCTGAATCATAGCTGCAGGATAGTTAAGTGTGGAATATTGGCCTGATGGGTCATCAGCTGGCTGTGGAAGACAGGTTGGTGTAGTTTGATTTCTCACACATTAGCACCATGCTACACAGGATGTCATTCTGGCCCCTCATTCTTGCCTCATACACCTAAGCCAAATGCATTCAAAAAGCAAGTTTCATAAATTAGAAACATTGCACATCCCCATGAAAGCTAAGATTTTAAACAGGAGATAATGTGACTGTTGTTTGCAGTAAATCCAGTATGAAAAAGTAGTTAATGCATTTCTGCTTATGTGTCTCTTTCTTAAGCCTTCTAAAAGAAAGAAACTTCTGTTCCATCAGAAGTGCTGCAAACATGTATGAAATTACCTTTGTCATCTCTATGCAGCAGATAATTTTTATAAATGCTGGGTGAGCCCCTTAACATGTGAAAGAGTAAAAGATATTCAGATTTTAAACATTTGAATGTAACTTATGTTAAATTAAGCAGCAGATCAGATATCCCACAAAACCAATCTAGAATTTCTAATTATTTTCCAGTTACATTTATTATTACCTTCTGGAATGTGAAATGGAATTAACTGGAGTAGGTCAACAGTCAAAGTACTAGTTCTTGAGGAAAACCAAATCCTTTTCATCCAACCCAAGCATAAAGGAGGATCACTGAGCACACTTTTGAAAAATATTTCAATACCCTTCTATTTAAATTTATTTTACTATTAGTCACTTCATTTGTGAAACTGAGTTTCTTAGAAACTTGTTTTCCACTTATGTCTTCATGTAAGTCTCTATATGTTTCCAGAGTAATGCATATGTCTGGTATAAACAGATACAGCTATAGCTTACTACAAACAAGATTGCAGAGTACACCTTGTTAGAGAAAGCAATCTTTTGCAGATTTTTCAATGAATCACAAAACACTCCAGAGACAATACCTAAATTATTACTAAGACTTGCATTATTCATTATTAAATTTATACACAAGGTCTTTGTTCATATCATTTTTGTATGTTGTGCTAGCCAAAAAGAAAATAATTCAGTGTCAAGGAATTTAGATCCTCATTAAAATTTCTGTATTGCTGAAGATGTAATGTTATTATGTTGCAGCTTAAAAAAAAAAAAAAAAAAGCCATGTGGATCATTTTCTCTCTTAGTCTAATCCAAATTTATCTTGAGCAAAACAAAAGAAAGCCAAACCTGACCAAACCAGAAATACAAACAAACAAACAACTCCCACTGCAGTAAGATATTCTTAAGCCAAGCCATTCACAGAGTTAAGATTTATATAGGTTTGAGAGTAGAGAGGAAATTCTGAAGCAACTAGCACAAGTTTTTGTAGAACATAATCTCTAAGAAACTTTGATTTATTTGGGTTAGAGGATAAGGTACATAATTGATCACTGTTTACAGGGAGGAGATAACTTCTTGTTTTGCAAACTTTGAGTATAGGAGACAATTAAGACTAGGCAAGTGTTGAAAACTACTCAAATAAAGGCAAGAGTGCAGAGAATACTGCTTCTCTCATGATTCTCTGTTACTTTAAACTTTGCCAAAGTCATATAGTGTCATCAGTATTTTTAACAGAAAGTTAAAGGCAATGCTCATTCATACAGCTTAAGTAAAAGTGATCAACAAATATTTAGCAAATAGATCTCATGTAACTTCTGACATATGTTTTATGTGTGTGTACACATACACCTGCACTCACATTTATACAGATTTAAGGGAAATTAATTTCTGTGTCTAATAAAATCCTGGTACATTTTCACAGAAGTATTTTAGATCTGACATGGACTTAGCCCTCTAAATTTACTAGATTTGATATGTTAGAATCTATTCTAATTTTAAGAGGCTTTTTTTTTTTTTTTTGCTTTCCATGACTACTACATAAACCTGAATAAGGACAGGATCTCCAAAATAGGAACAGAAGAGAACATTGCAAGCAGCCTTGCTAGCAAAGGCCTTTAGGCAAGTTTGTTTGGGAAGATGAACACTGTTAACTGAGCAATACCTGTTGGATACTAATAAAATACATTGTCAGCTTGCTATGACTCAGGCTGGTTGTAAGACAGCGGCCAGAAGAATTTTAGATTATAAAACATTCACTTCTTTCCTCATTTTCCCACATAGTTTCACAAGCTGGCACAAAGAATCAAGACATCATATTCCAGTGATTCCTGTGCAACACTAATTATAGTTTAGTTAATAATTCAGAAGTCATGCTAATTTGAGAATAATTTGGATTAGTAATATGTGTGCTGAGCATCACAAAGATCTTGACTAGACAAGTATTCTTAAGAAACATAGGGCAAGTCAATTAAAGTTAATAATTTAATGTACAGGTACATTCAGATTTTTTTTCTTTTAGACTGTCATATTCAGGAGCACAGTGGTTTTCTTTTAGTTTAAGCTAATCCTATACAAAATAAATAAAAGCATCTTTTATTTCTGTAAGAGTTCACAAATAATGGATAAGTCCATTCATATTTTGTGCATTAGCTGTGGTTGATTCCTCCTAACTTTTCCTTTCCTGTTTTGACTAGACTGATCATAATTTTTTGCCCTCTAATCCAGTACATGATTTAGGTACTTGATCACTACAGGCACACCTGTAAGGTATGTAAATTAGAAATGTCTCAGAAAAAAGCTTACAATAGAGCTCTCCTCCAAAATATCTTTCTTTCCATTTCTTCAGCACCAGTATAAAATGTAACAATGTGAGCAGTGAGTACAAATCTTAGGCCAGCTTGAAATAACAGCAGAATAGGTAATTTTCAGCAATATGTTTTGCATTACACTGGACAGATGTAATTTAAATATCATTTAACAATTATCCTAGAGAGAAAAATGACAGCTAGATGCAAAGGAGAGTCACCAAGGGACAGAAACAAGGTGAGCCAGGGAACAAAAAGATAATAGATATAGACAAGGGTCAATCTCTTGATTTTCCCCAAGCAAAGGAAAAAAAGCAAGGAGAGTAATGAAGAAAAAAACAGTGTCATGGAGAGGTCAGAATAACTAATGTAGTTAACTCTGCATATTGGAACTGTACCCATAATCCAAGAATGTCAACCTGGGTTACCAAGAGTGAAGCATAAACAGCAGTCCTACCAAAACTCATTTAGAAGCATAGATTTTTTTTTTTTTCAGGGATATTTTTTCTTGCAGTTTCTATCTCCCTTGCTTTAGAGTTTTCTGTTTCCATCCTCAGTGTGTTAGTGCTTGAAGAGAGGAACACAGTAGAATAGCAAAATGGGAGATGCTCTCTGATAAATTATATATTTTGGAGTTATAACAGGAATTAATTAATTAAATTACTTGATATGTAAAGCAGACATTTCATTTGCAGTTTGGTCACAAAAAAGTCAACTCCAGTAAAGGACACTGAAGATACTGTTCTGTCCTAGCACTCTCCAGTATCTATCTACCTCATATCTATATTTGAATTACTGCTAGTGATTCTGTTAGTAACTGGAAATTAGCATTTGCCTACACATTGTTATTTTCCTACTGACACGTAACTTTTCACCCTTTTTATAAGTTTAACATGCAACTAAAGTTAAACTGTCCTGTTCTTATCTAAGGATGCAGCTTGATGTTACAACTAAACTGATCTAACCATAAACTGCTGTCAGAAAAAGCAATCTTGCTTCCTGTTTTCTCCCACCAGCTTTTTATTTCCACCCCTCCACCCCACTTTGCACTAGCAAGGTTTTCTTTCTCTTTTTATTTTCTCTCTTTTTTCCTTTCTCCTTTTCTTTTTGTGATTTCATTTCCTTCCTTTCTTTTTTTTTTTTCTCTCCCTCCCTCCCTCCCTCTCTCTCTCCCTCCCTCCCTCCCTCCCTCCCTCCCTCCCTCTCTTGTCTTCATCTTTCGCTCTCTTTTCCTCTGTTATTTCCGAACGACGGCGGCAGGGCTGAGGTGCGGGCCAGGCCCGGAGCCCGCGGGGAGGTGTAGGCACCCCGGATGCAGGAGGGGTGCCCGTGCCGCCGTTTCCCGGGGAGCAGCAGGAGGAACCGGTCCTGGATGCCGGCAGAGGGAGCGCACAGCTCTCCTTGGCCAGGGCCGCACCCCGGCGCTGCCCAGCGCACTTCAGGGGCCGAGCAATTCGTGCGGAAAGCTCCTGTCCCGTCTATTACAACATCAAAACGAGGACTTAAGACAGCCAATCGTTTAAACTGAATAATTGCTTTCCCCTTGCTCTCATAGTAGATTTCATACTAGTCAAATAGAATAACCGCTGTTTATTTAACCATTTGGTCAGAATTCACATCTGGGACGTGCCGTAAACAGACATGAAATAATTTCTAAAGAGCAAAGAGGTAACAGACTAACAGCTTTGAGAGAGCCAAAAGTGGCCATGCAACTCTTACAATTTCCATAAAGCAAGTAAATTTATGTAAGAAAATACATGCGACCTAACACAAATAAAGCAACGTTAACACAAAGTCAGGAAAGCCAAATGCTAAGCTTTAACTTCCTTAGTTTTAACTTTTCACGTTGTATATTCTGTAGTTTTTATGGTAGACCATAAATAACAAAATGATACATTAAGGTTTCCATTTAATAAGGAAACCAGGAATAGAAAATAACACATGTACAACTTGGCCAAGTAAACACTGTGGAAGCAGTCTTAAATTTTAGTGTTTCCTGAGTCTGGATTGAGGATGTTTTAGACCCACATCTGGATCAAATGATGTGACTTGAGCTCTTCTCAGACATCAAACTGTGGCAAAAGATTCATTCTTACACTAGTATAACTCCACTGCACTGGTTTGGTTTTGGTTTGGCTTGATGTTTTTTTCCAAATTTGGGGAAATTTGCTGTATTTAGATTGAAAAGAAGCAACTGTAAATTTTACCAGTAATTAATATTTAAACATAGTATCATACTGGAGAAACAGGTGAGAAGGTTAAGAAAAGAACATCACATCCCCAGTAAAATTCTGTTTTTTGAAATAAACACATTTAAAGAAGAATGTGCAGTTGATTGCAACTGATAATGATTTGTCTTGCATGAAATTATACCAGGACTACTACATCAGTTTTAAGTGAATTGTTCCATAATTACACAGGCAGAAGTGTGATTAAACACCTTTGGTCACATTTGAAATAAAACATCATATTTTCCACAGCCTACTTTTTTGACAAAAACATTTGTTCTGCCTTTTTGGTACTCATATCAGAAAGCTTCAGTTTGCTTATTATTTGTATAAAATATCATTATCTTTTTGAGAGCCCAGCTGGCATCTCTGGAATGTGCACCTCTCACTTGGCTTAGAACTCTGAGCTTTGAAAATATCTACAGTCACATTTAAAGAGAGGAAATGTAGGTGCACACAAGAATTCTGTGTAGATCACTAATTGGAACTTATATTTGAGACCCATGGTAACAAAAGACAAACCAAGCTATATCTGTTGTACTGTGGGTACACTGTAAAGCATCCTACACAGGTAACAGTCCTCAACAGCTGCAGAATGCCTAAAGAGTCAGAATCAGTTTTAAACTATGAAGTATTCAGAGTAGGCCTGGTTATGGTGATGGCCTCAGACATGTTATCACACCCACCCTGGCGCATCAGACTTTCCTCAGAGAGTCGGACTGAAGTGGATTAGAAGAAAATTTATCTTTCATCTTCCTAGTAATTTCCCACCTGGACTCCAGATGCACTGCAGGGGGGAGAAGTATTTGTTCTGAAGTTTGTGAAGGCTTATCCCTTAGGCCTTGTAGGGTGGTGTCTAGAAGATGGGTCTGGTTGTTAGGAGGTGGGTGAGAATTCTGGGGCTGAGACTGCACCAGCAAGCCCCAGAGGTTTTTCCACAGTTGCACACAGGGCAGCCACCTGAAGTACCTGAAGTACCTAGATTTCACTGCAGCTTCCAAACTCCATGAAAAGTAAAAAAAAATTAACTGTCAGCTTCACTATGAACCATTTCAAACCAATTTAAGTAACTGGTCAATATTCACGTAATTTCCGAGTTCCATTACAGGGTTTACTTGCTGCCACTAAATAATAGTTCCAGCTGCAGTTAAAAATCAATGAGTAGGCTAGTGTATAGTAACATAAGAGTTACATAAAATGTGATTGAGAAGGAAAAATGAATTTTCTCATAGCCAAAACAAGCAACAGAGCAAAACTACATTACATAATTTCAGGTTTTGTGTTGGTAAACTCATTATCAAAGTACAGACACTAACAGAATGAGTTTCCTGGAGACTCTAGCACCAGACTGCAAGAGCAGATGTGACAGACCCTTCTAAGGAGGACACACATCCTACCTGGAGTGAGCCAAGTCTTTCTGCTTCTGCCAGCATGGTTTCCTCTAGCAGGAAGAGAGCTCCTACAAAGGGTCCTCACCTGACCTACTGCTACCTGATCTTGCCAGGTTATCAACTGTGTTACGAATTCTATTTTTATAGTATTTTCCCTTTCAATGTATTTTGAATATATACTTCAAATATTCTCTGCAGTACTACCAGAGCAGAGATCACTAAAACAGAGATCCCCAACTTTATTTCAACTAGTAAGCTACAATATGAGTCATTGTCTTGCTTCCCAGCACAACCTGATATAAGTTGCTTGCAGTGTGTCAAGTCTATCCAGAACAGATAAAATGGAAGAAGCTGTACTTTATTACCCTTTGAAAACTGATTTGGAACCATAATCACCTATTTATGGCTTTCTGATGAGGTTGCAGCTAATGAAGTTACATTCTTTGTAGTGCTTTCTGATAAGTCTTGAAAAGTTGCAACTGGCTTGTTCAGCAAAAGAGTAAGTGGAAGACAGAAGGAAAAGGAGTATTTTAAATATACAATTGTTTCAGGGCTACATAGTGCCAGTGTTTTGGAAGCATACTCTGAATTAACCTCTTTCTCAAAAAAAAAAAATTGATAGAAATCAAAACTACAAACTTTTATTTTGAAAAATATGCCTTTGTTAGACCACCTTATATAATAAAAAGTTTAAACAGTTATTAATAAAGAAGTGTCTCCTTTTCTTCCCCCTCACAGAAACAGAGGATTCAGTGTCCTCGGCTTCACACTCAATATTCCATCAGTGGATTTTTGCATCTATCATAACAAACATACCCATAGTAACAGAAAAATATTACAAGAATGGGGTCTTGCAGAGAAACTGTCAATTGTAATGACCAATTTTTAGTGATCTCCAGATAGGAAACAAATAACATACGTAAAATAAGTATAATACCAACCATGAAATACAGGACAGTGATAAATTATGAAATTAAAATTATGCTTCCTGCAATAAAAGGATCTGTGCTGCAGAAAGAGATTTTTGGTGGGTTTGGAGTTGGTCCGTGTATGTGAGGTTTAGCACTAAGAATGGAAGAAGTGTTAAATCATTTCAGCCGCAGTGTTAGACCAAGGCTTTGAATTTCAGGAGTCAAGAAAGAGTGCAGGGTCTCAAAGATCACAAAGTACTTTCTCTGGAGGTAGTCTGACAGATCATCACTGGAACTGTCACAGATATAGTTCACAATTAGAAAAAGATGGGTTATTAAGGGTCCATTTCTGTGGCTAGGAAGAACACTGGTTTTCATTAGCAGGTTTTGTACCTTTCTTTGATGCCCATGACTTTCAGAGAGGATTTCTCAACTTTGTTTCAGTCACTATACAGTAGCAGAAAATTCAGACATCAGATGATGTCAGACAGGGTGTGACAAAGTAGAAATTTTCCACTCCAATAATCACAAAGGAACTGGGATCAAATACTTAAATAGGTTTGTAATCTATAGGCATTTTGTATTTTATTTAATACAGTAAAGGATTGGTAACTTCACTAGAAGTAAAATTTATTAATGGGAGGATTTGGGGAAAAAAAGTTTTAAAACTCCTTTAGGTTTCCTTTGACTGAGATGCTAACATGAGACATTTCAACACATTTTAACCAATAAACATGTAAGAACAAAGGATTAGGACAGTTCTCAGTTTGCATTCCAACAGGAATACAGCTTTTATCACTAATCAAAATGTATATTGTAAAATAATTCAATTGGTTATCCTGGATGTACAGTGAATATTTATAATATAACTGCCTCTTCCATAAGTCCTTCTTAAATTATTGTTTTACCAGAAACCCCCATAATTTTTCTTTTCTTTAATGCTTCTGCTATACCTAGTTTTCTTAGAGTCATATCATAATCCATTTTTACAATAGAAATCCCTAGGGAAAGCAAAAGGAAATTTCAAAAGCTCTTTATTTCAACAGAGTTGGCTCATCATAAGCAATTGTCTGAAGTACAATTATTTGAGCTATCTTAAGGCCAGAACCTTAGTAAACAGGAAAAAAGGATATAACTAAGTTTATATGAAAGTATCTTGTTTGCAGAATTGCATCCTGTTGCCAAACCTGGCATATCTCAAAACTGCTGGATGATTACCCAAGAGAACTCAGTCATTAAACTGACTTTTCCTATGCTTACTTTTTCATTTATTTGTGCCAAAACCCTTAATCTGAATTTACCTAAACACATAGGAATGCCTGTCGAGGAACAGATTAATGCTTTTTAATTCCCCTTTAATATATTATCCAAACCTGTTTTGACCGTGAAGGCAAATATAACTGCCCAAAGCAATATCAGATTCACCACCAGGTTCATCATTCCTGGCTGGTGACCCAGAGTGGCTGTCAGCAAAATAATCACTCATTTATTGAAACTTTTCAAAAGTTGGAGTCTTAACTCCATATCCTGACCTGTTTAAATGACAAAGACACACATTGCTGTGTTGACTTGCCTTGGTAGTTGAGCAACATGAAGTTAGATCAGGAGTCCCTAAGGAGTGGAAGTGGGACCAAGAACAAATAGAAAGGTATAATTTAGATTTTTCAGAGTAGATTTTAACAAATTAATTTTAAATGTGGTTGCAGGAACTTGCATTCATTTCTGGAAAGGCTGTTTCCTGTAATTTGTGAGCTCCTCGGTGGCTGAACGGAGCCCGTGGCAGATGGGCTGTACTTGCAGCATCAGATGTCCCTGAGAGAAGACCTCAGCACATCCCAACCCGCTCAGGAAGTGGGGAGGACATCAAGTCTACCTCTTCAATCCATTCTGAGCTACAGATCATTGCCAGTCATCAACTTCAGTGGACACCCTGCTGAAGTGTCACTCTACCTGTTTCTCCCACGAGCAAGCACGAGTTGAGCAATTGCAGCCCTTCATTTCTACTCTGCCTTGCTAAATCTGAAATCACCCAGCCTCGTGTGGTCACTGCAGTGGCTGGCACTATCTGCCCAGTCTAAAGGACCTCAAAGATCATCTACTCAAACTCCAGTAGATGCAGGTGGGAGTATGGTGATTTTCTTATGTAGGCTGCTCTTACTTGCTGATTGATGGGAGAGGGAGGCTCTACCAGCAATAGATCATCCATAGTAAAGTTTTGAAAATTTGAAAATTGATATATATAATGGTCTTGGCAATTGATATATAATGATCTTTTTGCATCTGGTCAGTTGTCTATGTTTTGTATCTTTTCTGTATGTGGGATTATGGGAAATTAGCATAATTTAATGTCACAGTTCCATAATCTTGTATTAGAAAATATTTTTTTTTAAATACAGTCATGTTCATGAATACCTCACTGATTTATATTATAAAATAAATTTGTTTATGCATTTTAAAGAATAATACAATAAATTGTAAAAATAACATTATGAGAATTATATATATATACATATACATATATATATAAATAAAATTTTTAATTTGGCAATTATTTATTTAGAAGGGGAACAAATGTGTGCTGTTTCACAGGTAGGTATTTATGGGATGTTTTTCCATCTTCTCTGGGATTTCCTAGTTATACTATGATCCTTACTGGAAAAGTTTGCACTAGGTATAAAAAATATTTTTAGTCTTTGCTATCTTTATATAGTATCATTAAAAACATAGATATTAAAACATGTTATTAATGTACTGTAATTACAGCTGCTAAAATTCAATTATATTAAAACATGAATTAATTATTTTCAATGTTATGAAGGGTAGAACTGCTTTTCCATCTCTTCTAATCAAAATTCTGTCCAACGTTTTAAAAACCAATTGAAAATATTCTGTGGATTGTTTTGCACCACTCTTCTTTGACAACCAAAGAATGAATAATGACTTAGTATTTATTTAGTATTTAGATAAATATCATGGTAACATTGTGATTTTAATAGTAAAATTATTATTTAAATTATTGATATGAATTTAACTATGAAACTGCAGCTGTTAAACCCATGGCCTTTAAACCTGCAAGATATATTGCCAGTAGACAGAATTTCACAATCACTTTCCTGACTACTAATTTCTTGCACAGACAGATAATGCCAATTCAGGTCATAGCTTTTGCTTTTGGGCACTGTACCAAGGTTTAGAGCCAGACTTTCATACAAGCAACCAAATTATGATTAACTCTTTCATGTGATGAGATCCCTGCTAACATTCAGATATATTCCTTTTCCTATGGACCTAGATTCAGAAATCACTTTTTGGAAATTATTAGAATAAATTAAGTCTAGTTGTACTCTGATACATAGCATAGATGAACTGAGCAAGCTGCATTTGCACCTGCTGCAGGTGGTTGTCTCTGAAATTTAATGGTAAAGGGAGAGATGTTTCAGGAAGGGGAAATTATTTCAGGCCTTATCAGAATTAAAACCTTCAATTAAAGCAGGTTGAATAGTCTTTATTTCCCAAGATGTGGGTCAAAGTGAAGAAGAGGAACATTTCTGAATAGAATTTGTATTAGGGCTATTTTGGAATTTTCTTTCAGGGTTTTTTTTGTGTTTTGTTTTGTTTTTGTTTTTGTTGTTGGGGTTTTTTTGGTTTTTTTGTTTTTTTTTTTTTTTTTTTTTTTTGGTTTTTTTTTTTTTTTTTTCTTTTTTGGGTTTTTTTTTTTTTTTTTTTTTTTTTTTTAAGAAGAAGCTTATATTTTGATTTTAGGAAATTGCAGTTGTTAAGATGAAAATGGCAATTTCCAGCTTTGCAAATTGTTCTCAGAAGGATGTGGAAAGAGGCAGGAAAGAAAAGCTTCCATCACTGGGACTCTGGAGAGCCTTGGAGGCTGGCAGCCTCCAAACAAGGCAAGGCTCTTGCTCAAGGTCCCATGTTCAGCCCCTTTTCACTGAGCTTCCTGGCCTTGCCTGATACTTGTAAGTGGACATTTCCAGGATTCTAGATTCTGCTGTAGGGCAGTAAGACTGCAAGTATAGAGGAGTCCTTGTATTTGTTTGTCCAAAAAAAAAAAAAATTAATTTAAGAGATAAGAATTTTGTGGGGGTTTTATGACTTGGAATAAAAATTTCACTGCTTCTCAATCCAGGTTTAATTTTATTTAACCCAAAACTGAAAAATCCTGTCTGTCTTTCAATAAATATGTTGAGTAACACTTGAATTTTATTCCTACTGCAATTTTCATAAGCCTGTCTATACTCCTAGAATATTATTCAATTTTGTGCTATGCTTACTGTACAAATACAGCTTATAGTCTGATGACATTTACAGAAAGGAACAAAGATCTACTTTTGGTAAAATGTAACTAGAAACCAAGTCTGCATATGACAAATGTGTGTAGGAAACTTGCTCTCCAGAAATTTTAGTCATGTTTAATACAACACACCTGAAGCCTTTATTGTATGAGCACAAGGAACCTGGGAGAAAAAAAAGGCTGAAGAACTCCTAGTCCAGGATATAAAACCAGAGATGGTAGAAGTTACAAACAGCTACTGTAACTGAAGCATAGGTGTAGGATTTAGGGCAACAGTGAAACATGAGGATGAAGGTGCCAAACTGAACACTAGTGATGACAGACTCCGTGAAAAAGAATTAATATAAATAAAAGCAAATTGAACTGAGTCAACAAATCAGTCTCTGATAAAGAATGATAGTGCATTCTGGATTAATGTTGTAAATCTCTGCAAAATCTTTGGATTAGATTTTTATATAAGCAAATATCTTGGTATTTTTAGTAGAGACAGAAACTACTGCAAATTTACATCATTATGGGATACTATAGCATTGGATATCCAACTTATGAAAAACAAGGCTGTGCCCTGGATGGGGTGGCTCTCAGCTGACAATCAGCTGAATCCGTGGGAGGTGAGGGTGTGTTAGGCTTTGTTTACAAAAATAGTAAAAGGAATCTGAAACACTTGGCCATGAACAAAAGCAGGTATCACACAGAATCATAGAACATTGGAGAAGTGCCCCAAAATCATTGTGTCCAACCTCTAACCCAGAACTACTGTGTTCACCACTAAAGCATATCACCAAATGCCATATTCCCAGCCTTTAGAACACTTCCAGGGATGGTGATTTCATCACTTCCTGGGCAGCCTGCTCCAATGCCTCACTACATTTTCTCTGATTAAATTTTTCCTAGTCCTGAGTGTAAACCTCAGTTTACCTCTCCTATCACAACTCAAAGCCACATCTTCTTGTCCTGTCACCTGTTACCTGGGAGAAGAGTTGCTTGACTTTAATAGAGGGACAAACAAAAGCTGCCCTGCAGTGCAGGGTGTCAGTTTCAGATGGGTGAACTCAGAAATTCACTGAGTTATGAAGTATTTTGACTTGGTGATAAAGAATACTCACGCTCCCTCATTTCCTTCCTTACAGTCACTAAATGGCTTTGGTATGAATTTAGTTCCCATTTTGGGGACCCTTAGTGTAATTTGTTGAGTGACAAATATTTTTTACAATAAGTGTTGTTAAGTGCTAAGAAAGCATCTTTCTGAATGTTTTCTGCTGTCACTTGAGAACTTCTTTGCATTTGTGATCATATTTTGATGTTTATGTTGTATTTATAAAGTTGGAATACATTATATAATCTTTTGTGAATACTTTAGGCTAGACAGGGTGTACTTAAAAAGTTCACTGGAAAATCTACAAATATATAATTTTTACATGTTAACGGGCATTTGAAAGCCCAGCTTTGACTGCCATTGAATGATAAAATGGAATTTAATTTTGAAGGCTTCTAGTTCTAGATCAAAGGTCATGCAGCCATGAGACATTAAGTGTTCTTGCATTCATTTTATAGTGGTAATTCAGGCACATTCCAAAAATATTGCTTAACTAAACTGTTAATTTGTTTGGATATATGCCAAATTCTTTGTCTTTCCAAAATCAGCATGCATTCTGGCTTTGTGCTTTGGCTGATCTGTGCCTGATCTATACCTTGTATCTATTTCTCAGAACTGGACTGTAAAATACACAGTATAGCAGACAGACACATACACCATAATCAAAAGAAGATACAATGCAAGACAGTAGAAATAATAATAATAACAATAATACTATAAATTAAAGAAGCAAATTAAACTAAACCAAAACAAAAAAAAAAAAAACCAAAAAAAAAAAAAAACAAAAACAAAAAAAAAAAAAAAAAAAACCAAACCAAAACAAAGAACTCAGAAAAATTTTGATACCTCTTATTGTCAAATCTAAGATAATACGGTCATTTTTTCTAATTCTAAAACCTTTTCTCTCTATTAAGCCTACAGAAATACCCCAGAAAGTGTTTTGATTCTCTTTAGCTCTTTGCAGCTCTTCACTGACAAGAAACACAAGAAAGGACCAGAAGCATACATAATAGAATATACAGAAAAATTAATGACATTGGATAAATGACATTGGATAATAAAGTTGACATAGTTATTAGTTTTGAGTATTTCATCTGCAATGTAATTGGAAAAACAGGTCAGTGTCATCCACCTCTGGAAAAGTGACAGGTAATTAAACCAGAAAATTGTATAAATCTGTAATTTTTGGAAAACAAGTGAAATGAGAATTGACATAATGAAATCCATTTTGGTATTTCAATTTAAACTCAAAGTTTATTTTTGTCAGATTTAAAAATACCTCTGGCTCTTCAAGTAGATCAAATAACAGTCTTTGTAGAAAATAAAATGTTTTGCTACCTCAATTTAAAAAAAAAATCATTTGTTTAGATTTTTGCTAATATTTCAGTTTGTGCTATGTCTGGAACTCAGAGAGATTGATCAATAGCATCAAATCTTCTTTCTGTTGAAACCCAGATAGAGCATACTGTACCAAGTGTTATCAAGAACCAGTTACAGAAGAAGAGAAAGCGCCCAGTTAGTCAATATTCACTAGAGCAGAATTTTTCAGCAGCATAATTAGGACTTAGCAGGATTTATCAAGGCATGCTCCATCAAGAGTTGCTTATGAGGGTACAAATTCTTCATTCTAGTATTCTTCATCCAAATCAGTATTAACATTCATCTGATTATTTGATCTGGGGAAGCCCTCTTATCATCAGATAAGATGACTTCCCAAATATCTTGGTGGCAATTATACACATGTATACCCTTGTAGCTCCTAAGAGCATCCTCATTCTCTCCATCAAAAAAGTAAAATGGTTTTAAGCCTAGAGCTTTTTCTATTAGTTGGACTTCAGACCCCCTGCACTAGGTAGGAACTTCTCCTTTGCATCAAAGAATAAGCCAAGATTTGAATTCTCTTCTGAAATCAAGTAGTCCATCTATGATAAAGCAGGTTTAAGGAGACTAAAGGAAAGTATCTCCTGTAACAAGTCTGTAAAGTCACATCACTTGCAGCAGGTATCTCTTCAGTGGATGCCAACAAATCCCCACCTCTTGTCTCCCACTTGAATGCTGTGGTGCTTGGTATGAGAAATTTTGTTAGGCCGACAACTCAGAAGTAAAATTAGATTTGTTACTGCTCCTTAAGCTATTTAAAATGGGAATTGGAAAACTTGAGCTGTAAAAAATTGAACTAGCTACTGCTTAGAAACTGTTTGTTCTGTTCTGCTTATTATCCATGATGGCAGCAAACAAATTCCTCTCTGCATTAATTCTGATGCTGAGTTCTCCTATGATTATGAAATCCAAGGAATGTTTTCACCACGCAATTGCCAGACTTAATTTAGTGTGGCTGATTCTTTAAAAAGCTCTCTTTTCTTCAACTCTCTGGACATTAGTTGTTGAAATTAGTACATTTCAAATGTACTTACACCCCTGTAAATCATCTCCTGCCATTTGCTGTTGTTGTTAGGAATATCATGAGCTCATAAATCAGTGGACGTTTCACATTTTTAGGATTATCTCTAGAAAATCTTAATAACCCTTAAGCTGACTCCAGCAAGAGTGTTTACCACATTCAAATGTCTTACGGGATAGTCTGCCTCCAAACATTTAGATCACATGGCCAACCACTTCAAATGTACATTAGAAAAATCCCTGATGTATTTGTTCTTAGTAAGACTTCAGTGTCTGGTACCTCCTGCCATCAGATAATTTCCATGGTCTTTAAGGCAACTTAAGAAGTGAGAGTTTCTTAATGTGGCTGTGTGACAGCACACTGGAGATGTTACAACACTGTCTTGCAGGACTTAAGTTTTGTTCTCTTTTTGATGCCTTGTCTCTTCACAGTTTCATCCAAAGTCTTCTAAAACTCCTAAAGCCTTTGATAATCTGTGGTTTATTTCATCACGTGGGCGTACATCTTATAAACGGTGCTTCTTAGTGAATGGCTTCCAGTGCAGACAGCAAATGCCTGGTAGGGATGTTAGCTAGCATTAACAGGACCTGGTTGATAAGTGATTTTTATCCATTTTATTAAACTAAGAGTAGAAACAAAATTATCCCAAATCCTGTGGACCTTACTACTAGCCATAACACTTTTTTTTTTTTTCCAAGAGCATGTTAGGATCACCTGAACTATTATTATATGTAACCAATGGATCAGCAAATGAGGAACCTAAAACTAATCTCATGACAGAGCATTGTCAGTAAAACAAGAAAGGTCTTCAAAGAGACAGAGGTTTTTATTAAGAATCCTGGGCTCAAAATTCCTGGAAAATCTTTCTGGAAAAGCTTGCTGAAAATGAAGGCTAGGTGAAGAAAAAGTGCAATTATTTCCCCTTTTTGGAGAAGCATTTGGATAAATGACCAAGCAATTCATAGCATAAGAAAGGTAAGACAAAAAAGTTAAATCAAAATGAAAAATTGTCCTCCTTAAATATTTATGACTTCAATGGATGAGATTCTTATTCCTGATGGACAGCTTGCAGACTAATGAGTTTTTAATTGTTGTTAAGCAATTAAGGGTGATGGTCTTTTGCTAAATCTTGAGTTTCAGCCATAGTTTATGTAAGTCATTCACATTACTCAACCTATAATGATGTTCTTGGCTTCATTGTTTGTGCTCTGGTTCTCATTTGTCTGGCATTGCATTCTAAGATTGCCATGACTCAGATTTCCTTTAGTTTTATAGCAAAAAGCAATAGTATGTATTGCATGAGGCATCTCAAATTTTTTCACTTGTTTGTGGTCATTTTAGTGCAGGTTTCTCAAGCAGGCGTACACAGACACATATCTCTGCATTCAGAAGATAAATAGGAACTCCTTGATGTAGTGTCGCTATAGTGATTTCTTCACAATATAATGAATGACTTACACTGAAAGGTTTTTTTGTTATTTGAAATTTTTCAGTCCAGGAGAAAAAAGTTGATCATCATATACTTGGCAGTACTTCCAGCAAAACCTGCTTAACCTTTATTAAGATAAAGCACTGATAAATTTGGTTAGTCTTTTAACTGGAGCAGGAAGGCAGAAGTTGTCCACTGTGGTGTTACAGTATCCTTTTGCTTGTAAAAAAAGAACTGCTATACATTTTAATAAGCTTTAAGTAAAATAGGTTTTTTTCTGTAAGCAATAAAAAGGTTTATCCAAAAGTTCATTCTGATAAAGTGAAATTGATTCCAGAATTTTAATAGACTTCGGGATTTAACTTGTATGGCTATTTACACAGCAAAAACAGTGGTGTAAAGTTCAGGATATGCTAACCAAACCGTGCATTTAGCTTCCCTTGACTGTCTATGCTTCAACTCTTTCTGCATATATGTGGCTTCATTTTCACTAGGTCCAGCTAGGATTATTAATATTAAAACTACTATAATTGAACCACAGACTCAAGTGTATGCTATTGTCTTACCTTTGCTTTGTCATCCCTGTACACAATCAGAATAAAATATGTCCTGGAAAAAAAAAAAAATACCTATAGAAAAAAAGGATGAACTGTAAGATAGATTTTTGAAAAACAGTTTTTTTGAAAAAATAGCTTTATTAGTTGTTCTGGTGGGCCTTGAAGTAAGACAGAATTCAATTACATCTTAAATTTAATTCTTAGATTCTAGATTCCTATGGATACGCCTTTGGGCCTATCACTCCAAAATGGTAGGTGGTAGGGAAAGTGGTGGAAGAGGACTTTGAAAAGACAGAGACAGAAGATTTTTGTAGTCTGACTTCACAGGCACTGTATAATGATTACAGAACACTCTGGAAATAATTGATGTAAGAAGCAACAGAGTGAAGCCTGAGAAGCCATTTTGACAACAGATCACACGTAATTAAGACTGAGTATTCAATAATCTCTATTATATGCAGCTATAACCTCTACTTTGAAAGAAGCAAGAAAAACCAACAACAAAAACTCCTTGAAGAGATGATCTTGAAATCTCAAACTACAGATTGTAGCAACTGGATATGGAGAGCCTCGGTTTTGTGAACAGGAGCTGTAACATTCACTCTGTAGATAAATAGAGGGACAAACCTACACAAAATAGTCAGCATGAGCTTTTCAATAAAGTTTGTGTTGAAGTAACTTTATCTTAGTTTTGACAGATTTATCATTTACAGCAGGAAATTTTAAAAAAAACCTCTAATACAGTCTGATGATAATTTTGTCAATGAATTGCAGCCATTTTGTGTTGCCTGACTCTTGCAATAGCTTTAATAGAGTTTGTCCAGTTCTTCAAATATAAAATATGTTCACTCTTCTGGCCAAAAAATCATAAAAGGAAATCATAAGTTCTCCTGGCCACAGAGAAATCTTATGTGTATTTCTGCAATCCATTGTTGGTTTACTCTGCTCTTTTTCATTTTCTTTTTCTGTAGTAGCTTCATCACTGACCCCTAAAAACCAGGAAAAAAGCCCAATTTCTTTTTATTTTCTATAAAAAGGCCAATAAAAATGGCAAATATAGAAGACTGAATGGCCATCACAGTGATTCATTTTGGCAACTCACAACTAACTTACATAAAGTTCAGTTGGTTCCCAGAGTTTGACTCTATGCCATTATTGATGCTGTTCCTGGGGTACTAACCCAAATTCACTCAATCAACTCCCTAAGCAACTCCAAGGGTTCCAGATCTTCTTTCTGCAGGACATACTGTTCCAAAATCAGAATGTGTTTTCTCAGAAATTACTTTAGTGACATACTACAAGAAATTTTACATTCCCACATGTGACCTGAGATTTTAGTAAACAATTTGAAGTGATGCTGATGAAAGCAATCAGCTTTCAAACTGTTCAAATATAGAACACTACAGATCTGTAGCCAGTGGATAGCCTTCCCCTTCCATTTTCAAAATCACTTCAGTTGGCTTCAGGTTAGGCATCATGATTATTGTCTTCCCATGAGTGCAATAAGGAAGGTCTTCATTCCTCATTCTATTATGCAATTCACCTTGACATGCTTTTTAAATTTGAGGCTGTCCCAAAAAATGTAAAATATGATAGTCTTGTTACATAGATGTTTTATTTTCAGAACAGCAATAACAAGGACATTAGAGTTTCAGGAAGAACAATAAAAGTAAAAACACACATTACATAATACAGTTTAAAGAATCTGCAAAGAATTAGTTGGAACTGTAAATACACTCAGATGGGCTGTAATAATTTTAAATCAGAAGGAGATCACTCCTAAGACTCAAATTCCATATGGGCAAAACTCTACTTTCCTAAATCAAATGAGTAGCCCACAGGAACCAATGAACAAAGAGAGGAGTAATTTTGTTTATGCAGGGCTTAGAATGAAGAAAAACATCTCCTACCTGCATATGCCATGCTCTTTCTTCTTAGAACAAACAAGAAAGTTATCCTTTCCACAGCAATTATTTAGAACCTCATCTTAACCTGCTTCCTTCTTGAGTTGAGTGATTTGCAGGAGCAGGGCCAAGAATGGTGAAACTGACTGTAGGACCATCAGTCATGCCAAGTAAGGATTTGGAAAGTCAAGTGAAATGTAGGATTTGGAAAACAAGGCAGCTTGATCCTGGTGGATACAGGACCTTCAGAGCAGAGGAGTGTGTGCACTGACCAGTCCCAACAGCATCGTCGCCACACTGTCTTAAGATCCTTCTGGCTCTCTGCAGCTCTGCACAGTAATACATGTAAAGTCAAGACTCAAACACAAACGACACCTTGCTGGCTCACACATTCCATTTTACAGTCTGGAGAGGATCAGGGTTCCAAAGGGTTTTCCTGTGTCTAAACTTCACCAAATGGGATGTTGCCATACATGGCTAGTGTGGCCCACTGGAGAGGAAGACATTTTAAGATTCAGATGTGAACCCCAGTTCTGATCCTACACTATGGGATTTGAAAAAATAAAAAGAAAACTTAGTAACTAAGAATACTTTATGTTCCACTCCCACAACTTTAAGGAGCTTACCTATTATACAAAATTTTAAATTGTAGAAGCTTGTAGATTTTTTTTTCAAATTGCACCATTATTCAAGCTTTCTCTTCACCCATAACCAGATAAAATCATGCCGTTTTAAATACATAATATAAATCTATGGGTTTTTTAAGCTAGTTCCACACAGAACCATCTGTAACATTAAAAAATAGTATGAAGTCTGAGTCTAGCAAGATGACTTAAAAGAAATTATCCTGTTTACCCTATGCTTTATGAAATGGTCAAAATGTTTATTGAAATTAAATCCTTAATAAAATGTATCATTTTAATTATTCAAGGCACAATCAACACCAAAATTATAGAATGCCTCTAAAGCAAAATAAAACACTTAATGCTGAAACTTCTTTACAGAATAACAAAGATTAGAAGAAAAACTATCAAAATACCTCTGCTGTTATATTCATTAATATAAGCTGACCAGCTCTTCATAGAGAAGGAAGCACTGGGGCACTCTGAGAGGGTACATTTGCATGTGGTTCACCTCATGAAGAGATATCAAAATCGACCTCTCATATCTCAAAGACTTTGAAGCATTAGTGGAAGGGTGAAAACCTCCCTTACAACCCCTGCTCCCTGGCTGCAGGTCTCTGATGGCTATCCACAGCACACTCACTCATGAAAGCCCCCCTTTTAACAAGAGCATCTGGTGCAACACAGAGGAGATACGAGATTATATTATCAATTTGTCTAGTCCAGGATGCTGGCAAAAATTGTATACCTTGTCCCCTTTGGGTGAAACTACAGTACACAGAAAAAACTTCAAGATAGTCTAGGCAAAAGAGACATGAAGAAAAAGAACACTGACATGAAGAAAAGTCTCATCCTGTATCACGTGTTCTCCACACACAAAACTATGACAGTCAATGACAAAGATGAAAAAAGATGATCTTTGGAAACAACACACCTGTGTCAGAAAGACAATACAGAAATAGAAAAAACCAAGCTTTCCCAAAGAAATCTAATCAAAATTGAATCTCTTTCTAGCAATACAGAGTTTACAGCAGAAATGCTAATACCAATATATTCTAATGCTTATAATCTTTCAGAAGACCGGTCTCCTCTGTCTCCTTTATTTTTCTCAAAAGATGAGATTCTTAGCAATATGAAGCAGTGCATCCTGAAAAACAATACTAAATTTTGGGCTGCCAAGATAAAGTAGCAACACGAAACTGAGCAATCGTAACCACAAGTACTAATAAGGCAAGTCAACCTTTCCAGGGCTAAGATATGAAAGCCTTATTTTAAATAAATATATATATTTTTTTTAAGTAGCATCAAAAGCAGGCTTGATTAAATTTGTTCACAAAGTTCTTGGAATGATTCTAGCTGGAATACAAATCTCTATTAATTTTGGTCCAGAAGAGAAAACACCAGTAAACCCATCCCAGCTTTTGCAGCATTTTACTTGCAACGTCTGATCAGAGTTTAGCTTGTAGGATCCAAACACAATTGAGCAACATTTGATTATGATTATTTTATTTGATTTTCTGAAGTATTTGCACAATATTCTCGTTACTTTGAAGATAGCTCGCTTCAAGCTGTTCAGCTTTTATTGAAGAAAGCCAAACACAATTTCTTTTTATTAAAAACTGTAAATATAGAAAGCTGTAAATTAAGTTGCTCTGGAACAGAGAAAGAAATTTTAAGAAATTTTAAGTGATATACCTAGCTTTGAAATCACTCTCCATGTTAAGGAACAGGACTTTCCTTATTTTCTTGCCAAAAAATGGGAAGCAAAAAGGCTAATTCAATTTCACGCGAGAAAAAAAGAAAATAAGTATGTGTATATAACACATACCAGTAGGTAGAAGAGATACTTAAGGAAAACTGTGCTTATAACCACAAAACTTAGGTGTTAGCGAAAGTATTAGAAATGCACTCCAAATCTTAAAAGTTATGAAGTAATTACTGTAGTATCAGTTAGAATATATGCTTTAACTATTCCTCTACCTAAAATAATCACAAGCTTCTACTATTATTTACACATATCAGTGGTTTTGGGACCATCATAACAAAATTAAATAAATAATTATTCAGGAAGGCATGTAAACTACACTACTGATATGAATTGATCTATTAATTATAAAAACCTGTTCTTGTTTTTAATATTTCTTTCATACACTGAACCATCAAACCAGAAACTGAATTAAAAGGTATTCTTCTATATGGGCTGGCAATTATTGAAACCTTACCACAAAAAAAGTTTGGGAGCAGATGTTTCAAAACTGGTTTGCTGAGCTTAAAGAGCTTCCTAAATAATGGATTACCTGAGTTGGAGCACTCCTATGCCAGCAGTTCCAGCTGATCCCTGCTACCTCACTGATGTGTGCCTCAGAGGTCACCCCTTGGCAGCCTGCATGATTTGCAGCCTTTGCTGCAAGAATACAACCAGAGCTGGAACCTACTCTTCAGGTTCAGCTCATGGGATCAGGGCCAAGGAAAGGCAGCTGGCTTGGAGGAGGGAGGGAGTCCAGAGGCTTTATATAGGCTTAGGAGCACAATAGCATTGGGCAGGCAGCTGTGTCTGAATGGAAGTGCACAAAAAGAAGGCAGGACCTTTGTGGTGGTGTTCTGGCTTTAGGGGCTGTCAGGAGAAAGGTGACAAGAATGGGAGAGAGATGTTAGACTGCAATTTCACACTGCCTGCTGAAACAAAAACAACTAGATTTAAAAATAAAAGCCACCTGGTAAAAGAAAAAATGGAAGGCCAATTTAGTGTTAGGTGAAAGGTTATTTGTTCACAACAAATCGTCAGCCAGTACTATACTGAGCTGGTCAAGCAGGTAAGTGAAAAGAAAGAGTCCTATAATCTGCTAATCTTATTTCTACAAAAGAAATTTTTATTCTAAATTTGCCATTACAGGCTATGTAAGCGCAAGGAACTTTTATAGCTAATTAAGTGTCTAAAAAATTCCGGAAGAAATTTTACCCATAAGTTGAAAGTAATTTCTGAAAACGCAGTCCTATGTGCCCTAATGTGTACGATTCTACTTAATGTAAAATTTTCTGTGTGTTTACACTGCCTTCCAATTATCACTTAGGACTGATCATTATGATTTCAAGTCTTCTTAGATGCATTTTCTGGGGGACCAATATAAAACAGCCACTCATGCTTTTTAAATTAACAGTGTATCTGAAAAGCATATAGGTAGACCTCTATTGAGGCAGTGCTCAGAACAGTATTGGTGTTCAATTTAAACAGCTGTTGAGTGCAAATCAGTGATGACAGCACTAGCACATTGTATTGCCCTAGCAGAACCTGAGAAGTTGTCTCCTGCTACATTTATGAGTCCTGATAACGAATATATTAAAAAAAAAAAAAAAAAAAAAAAAAGACCCTAAGATTATCTTTGTTGTTTAGAACATGGTGCTAATAACACCAAGGTCAGGTGTGAGTGTGGGCCATGTGGGCCACTCACTTAAGTGTTGGACTTGATGATCTCTCTGAGTCCTGTCCAACTCAGAATATTCTATGACTGTGAAAATCACACCTGAAACCTCCATCTGCCTTACACCTCCATATTACAGTGCTTGCTTATTGAAATGAAATTATTCATTATGATACTGGAAGTAAAGAATCCAAGCAGCACAAGCTTTCTTCTTCCCAATTTGAAAAGAAAAAATACATAAGAAAGACAATGGTTCAAGAACTGGTAGATTTCATTACTCAGACTTCTGATTACAGCCCATTTTCTGCCACCCTTCCCTTTAATTTAAAAAAATTATCAATAGAAGTTTTATCTTTTTCCAAACTCCTGAAATTCAAGTAGCATGTCTCCTAACTAGGTTTTGTTCATTTTCTGCTAAATCTCTGCCAGAGAGCATTGTTTGTTCTTTGTTTGAAATTATCAGCAACTTCAAGCAGATCTATCAGCTGCAAGGAAATCTCTCAAGTTCTGAGCAATTTCTCCTCCACAAGCCATCTTCTATTAGGCAAAAAAAGTTGCTGGGAAAATTCCAGATTCCCTCTTCATCCCTCTGGGATGTTTCTTAAATTTCTGCACCAGGTCCTAAACAAAGAAATGAGCTCTTTCTTTTGGAATCAACAAGAATAAAGTATTTAGTTTCTTAATTACTGGGCTAGGCTCTCTCCAAAAGTGTCTAAGTTTGGAATTCTTTTTCTGGCTACTTTTTCTAATCAAGAGCCAAGCTTTTTCTGCTCCCCGGTTAGGAATATAATTATTTTCATTTATTTTGGGTTTCTACTGTCTTTACTTGCAGCTCAGAAGTGCCGTATATTCAGGGATACAGAGCTGCAGATAGATATGTAACTACACTGCCACAACAGCTAGCTAGAGAGGACTCTGATAATTCCCAGTGCTTTTTACATTAGTAAAAAAAAGCAGAAGTACAAAAATAAGCTCTGAAAAAGCAATGGATAATAGAACACTGGAAAAGTAAAAATTGTTATTTTTATGTTCTAGCATTTATATTCTTCACCAAGACTTTAAGCATTTAATTTGCAGCCTCCAAACTCCACACCAATCAAGTTCAATTTATTCAAGTGCAAATCCCACAGCAACTTTCAGCATTGCATAAAAGTAATTTCCCATACAGAAGCCGCAAGTGACTAGGATCAACTTGGAAATTTAAATACAATCTAGTTCATAAAAATCCTTTCTTCACCAATTCAAATCCTTTTTGCTGTTCCTCTGTCAAAAGTCACTCAATTAGTTGGTACTACAATGGCTTTGCCCAGGCATGCAGAGTGTACAAAAGTCTTTTCTCTTAAAATGGTGAATTTCCTCCCCTCTTGAAAATATTTCTGGGTCCTTTTTCACAGTCACTTCTGGGATTGGAGGGGCAGTAGCATAGATGACATTATTTTAAATTTACTTCAACTTCCTGTGTGTTAAAGAGTGAACTCTAAATTGAAAGCACCCATTTGGATACCTTTAGAATGTTTCCAGTTCCTATCAAATAGCTATACTCTATTCTATATGAAGAGTTGAAATAATTTAAGTACTTGAGAACATCTTCCATTCCCAAAGACTTAGGATATATGACTTACTGCTCTCTGGAGAATCCAGTGCATTCCACAGTGAGTTTTACCTCATTTTAATTACAGTCAGAACAATATATTTTATATATTTTGTTCCAAATGCTTTACATTGTCTGCTACAGGAGAAAGCTATCAACAGTCTTGAGTGATCTGTGGGACCAGAATTAACACATCCTCCAGTATTGGTCATACTTTAAAAGAATTATTCCTGTAAAGGATATCTAATAATCTCATTATTTAGTTTCTTTTATCTTTAGGTAATACACCATAAAATCCTACAGGCTGACTTTCTGTCCATTACATGCTGTGGCTTGCCCTAATGCTGCACCAGATCAAATCTCTCAAGTTTTCAATTAGTTACAATTGCTGCTTCCTACCCTTTTGTCTTGCAAAACATCCTCTAGATCTTTGACTCACATGGCTTCACAGCTCTTGTTCTGTGATTACCTTTGCAGAATAAGCTACAATGAACCCAGGATCCTTGGTCGGTGTTCTTACAGGGTACATCTTGGTCAGCCTCCATATTCTCAACCGTACATCGCTCAGGAGCACAGCTCTCCGGTATAGAGCAAAGATTTTACTTTCACATCAGTGCATTCACTGCCTCAATTCAACACTATTTCTGTGCACTTGCGTTTTTACTTCATTTAACTTGCTTTCAGAAAGCTCATGTAGTGATGGACTTTTCCATATGTTGTCCCACTGACTTTAGAGGATCGTTTTTCCATAATCAATCAGTATTCTGTATGTGTAAATGCTGCAGAATTCACCCCAGACATGCCCACCATGTGCTTCTCACCTCACTCCGTGTTTTCCTTTAGTTCCTAAAACAGCCTGTAAGCAACTGATCTTCCAGACAAAGAAAGGTTCAGCGCAAATATTTCACATACACTTACAGCTTATAAAAGGCTTCAAGATCGTGAAGCAGTACACCAAATCATAACATATTTGGTCACCATTGATGAATTTAGAAATAGGCAGGACTGATGAATTACATCTACATAACAGCAACCACTAGATAAATCTAGAGCTAAGCACCTTAGCCAGGCAATTTCACATCATTGCTTTTATTTGATTTAATGAGATGTGAAACAATATCAGCCAAGAATGGAAGGACAGTATGAAATTAGATTCCTTTCTCTAAAACAAAATTTTCTGCTTATTTCTCTTCTAGAAAGCTTTCATGCTTAAAGTAACCAGATTCTTAGAAATGGGGAAAAGATTCTCCGTGTACTGTTTTCATAAAGATCTTGGAGGAAGACATGTCAAGCATTTGGTTTAGGTGAGTTAGAGCCAATAAGAGTGTGCTCTTTCAAAGGAAGACATTCTGAGCATCAAAAATGAAAACATTTTTGCAATTTTCATTTGGGATTTTTAGAAAGTTTTTTCTTGAAAAATTAAATGTATTTGAACACTTAATTTTGTATGAAAAACAAATATGACCAAAACTACTTGATCACTGTGGCTCAACAGATGGTGACAAGTAATGAATCTATTTCCAAAGATTTCTGATTTATTGTGCTGTTTCCTTGATCACCAAAACTGCAGATATCCACTAACTAATTAATCTAGGCAAATTTTTAAAATACATTAATTTTAAAAGGTAATTTAAGTTCTAGTGTATTTGGTGCTGAACAAACTTTAACAAAAATAAGTTCCCTTCAGAGTCCTACAGTCTCATAATTTGGATAAGATCCTAAGAATACAATTCCCATTTAATTCAATGGTAAGCACATAACTAAAACCCTGTGCAAGGCATTGAACATTTAGCACAGTATTCACTAAGTAGATCCAGATGATGGGCCAAATCCAGCTCTGATGTAGGTGGGCAAAATGCCATTTAAATCATTTGAGTTGCAACACTAGAGTCGAATTTGACCTTATATTTTTTGAACATGATGCCAAATGACTGCAAAAACAATGTAGTTTTTACTCAAGTGCAAATGAATGCGGTGGTTTCATCCTAGACCCTGGAGGACATGTATTCAGAGCACAAAAGCATCACAGAGTTTGGCACAGCTTGTAACTGCTTTTCCACAAAGATCCAGGACTTGAGTGTTTAGGGCATTGCAGGTCATGCGCACAAGAGGCAAAGCAGCATAGCTGCAAGGACATGGTTGCACACTGTTTGCCTCTTGCTAACCTCTGGCCAGCAGTCGCTTCCTCATTTTCATCATTCACTTTAATGTTTCAAGAACAACAACATCATTTTGAATAATTCTGAAGTCTCAGAGGATGTGTGTTGCCTACTGAAAGGCAACTCCATAACTTTGTATTTTTGCTGAAAGAACTACAAGCCAAATTTGTCTTCGTGTGATTATTAACACCTGGCCTGTGTAATGTTTTACTTCTAAAGATGTGAAGGATGTTTCCAAAGGAAAATTTATAGAAGGCAGTGAAAAATGGGACTAGAATTTATCATACATGTACTTGCTAGCCATTCATATTTTCATATTTTCATATTTAAACTTTAGCCTCCAAAATTAGTAAGAATAAAAGAAGAAGGTCCTTTGGAACTATATGCATTTTTATTTAGCACAAATAAGTACACAACTGGTAACAATTAAAAAAAAAATCTAGATGGCCGAATCATGAGATTCAGTAACTCATCTCACCACTTCTTGAGGATAGTGAGCCCATTTAGCATCAACATCCCGTTACCGCTCATTTTCTTACTTACCTTTTCCATCTTAAGGTAACAAGAAAAAAGATAAATCTTTCAATAGGAAAAGGGGAGGAAAGGTACAAAAACATAGTCTGGTGAAAAATTCCTCATTTTGAATGTGTGTACATGTAAGAAACTGATGTCGAACAAGTTGAATATATAACAGAGAAAAAAGCAAGTCTTCTAATTTTTCTGGTATTTCACAAGAACAACTTTTGTTCTGCTCTTTGTTCATCTCATTTGTACTCTTTCAAACTGTACTGTCAACAAAGACACTTTCCTGAAAGAAATCAGAAGGATAATACCCCAGGACCACAGAATAGCCAAAGAAATAATCTGCAGTAGTACTTGTTGTCTTCTCACATAGAAAATGAGAAAGATAATTTATTTCTGACAGTCTTCTCCTTCACTCTCTTAGCATTTTTTGTCACCATTTTAATTCTCCCTTCCAACATTCTCTGATCTGTTCAAAGCAGAGACGATAGCAGTGTTTGTTTTGCAGCTCTGTGGATCCCATACCCCCAGCTCTGCAGCCCAAAGCCAGCAAATGGAGGCAAACCCAAAGCAGGCCCTGCCAATCTGAACTGAGCAGAAGAAACACTTTGTCATGTATCCAGCCTGTAAAGCAATTATGGCAAACTCAAATGGAGACTGCAAATTTATCAGGAACTCTCTTAAAAGCAAGATAAAAGTCTAAATTCATTAACCTGATTTTGACAATTTTGAATTACTGCTATTCAAGCTTTTGATTTGGTATTTTTAAATCTAATTAGGAGTAGATGCCATTCAGTGTTTTCTATTATATTCTAGATGACAAGGGTTCGAATCTCACAATTCATTTATATTTCTTTCAAAGATTCCACTCAATCAACAGCATGGAATGTTTTTATTTATATAAACTTGCTTCATCTGGTTACAGTGACATCAGACTTAAATTCTTCAGAAAAATTTTTAAACTGCTTCTGAGAACATATTTTAAATTTGTGTAGGTGGCAGATATACTTTTTCTTACCCTTTCCCTCCAACAGGTAGAAGGGATATCTCCTACAACTCAAAACCAAGACTTTTCAAATAAAAAGATGGGCAACATAGCTCTTTTAAAAGTGTGGTTTACAACTTTGGGGTTTTTTCCCTCTCTCACTTTTTTTTCAGATGTCAGGTCTGGAAAACTGTAGTAAACTGGCTTGCAATTCCAGTAAGCCCCCTAGTTCAGTTCCAGGAGAAGATTTTTGCTTAGTGGCTAAAAGACTTCCAAGTTCATGATCCAGAACAGACCAAGGGTACTTGTAAGTCAAAAACATCATAAATTAACTGAGTAAAACTAAAGTAGTGGAATATCTGAAGTTGATTTCAGGGATATCAAATCAGAGCTTAACTCAGACTTCCAGATCTTGTTTAATTTTAGTAGAAAATTTCTGTCTCAAAAACTCAGTCTTTACCAAAATACTACATCCCACAAAACCCACCACTGAAACCTTGAATGGGCTTTTGCATTACAAGTGCCAGACTTATTTTTTCCCCTTGACCACCTTTTTGCTAAATCAGACTTCAAATAGAGAGGTTTTCTGGGAGAAATTAAAAGCTACCCCTATCTTAGATTGACTTTGACATTTTGCAAGGATGTTAGAGCTAAATCTAGCCAAATTTGGGTGGAAAGCTTCTAACCCAGGATTCTGTGGCAAGTAGGGCTGGTGAATAGGTCACATTCTTTCTTTCAGCCATAAAAATTAATGTCCTAATATGGTGCTAGGTGGCAGTATTCTGTGAACAGATTCTTTTCCTAAAAAAATAACTCTTCATCACCAAATAGCAATGTACTGTTTGACAAAATTGTGGCATAAACCCGTTCTTTAGCAAATCCAGGACATGAGCTACCTTAGTCCCAAAGTAGTTTTAACCACTCTGTTTTGGTTCAGTTCATACATCAAGCTTCTTGTACTGCTGCTGTTAAAGAGGCTATAGGTCTTCATGTATATTTTGAAGATTCTTTTGCTTTCAAATTAGGATCACATTAAAGTTAGTGCAACCTTTGAAAACATTCAGCTGAGGATTCATTTGGAAATGCCCCATGAGTCCTTTAGAAGAAAGACTCCAGATCTGTATGAAGAATTGTTTAATGAGACAAAACTTAAAACTTTGCTCTGTCATCAGTCTGTCATCAGACTCATACTACCCTACTCCCTAATATGCTGATTGCTTCAAAAATATATGGATGATTCTTTCTTTGCAGGGTACCCTTTACCTTCTTTCCCTTTCTTTGCAGGCATCACTGCTGTACAAGGATCCAAAAACAAGAATTCACTGAGACAGGATGCCTATTTCCTTAGGGGACTGAAAGCCAGAAACTTGGATTATAGTCATACACTTTTATATTTTTTTTATCTGTGTACCTCAGTTTCATCTAAAAGAAATTACATATCTTGACATAACTAAACTGTGGAATCCAACTGTCTCTTATTACCCATTTCACAAATAAACAGAGTTTTTATAGGCAAGCAGATCTACTTTCCAAAAAATGTAAAGCAGCAATGAGAGGGAGAAAGATTCCACCCCTTTTCATGGGAAATTTCTTTTAGTGTCTTGGTGTTGCTCTTCCTTAATGTAGTGTAACTTTCAGGTGACACTTCCATCTGTAGTAACTTGTAACTCCCATATCAGCCCAGAATATTTTGGGGTTGCTAATCTCTTGTATTTAGCTCTACTTGCTAACTATACTCCAATATTTTTAAAAATAGCAGCATTCAGGACCTCTAATAAAAGAGAGCTTATTTAACATTTATTTCTTGCCATCCAGTCTTACCAGCAATTTGATGACATTCTGAAAAAAAAAATTGGCATGAGGCATGCAATGTGATTATTCTTATTTATCATGAAGTTCATAACTTCTGCATGTTATTGAAAAAATCTTCTAGTAACAGACAGCCAGTTTTCATTTCATGAAAGCCATGGAAATCTGTAGATATTAAAGCTGTATTTTCCCAAGCATTTCACATTCAGCTTATTATAATCGGATATCTATTTAAGCTGCATTCACAGGTTTACACTGTCTTCATAGGATGTATAATACACTACAAAACGAAAATATCAGATTTATCATGAACACATTTCATAAAAATGAGCTCCCTCTTTATTAAGTACCAAATGAAAGAAAGAAACAAAATCAGGAAACCAGGGGGAAGGGGTGAGGTCAGAGTGATTTTGTTTTGTCCTTTTTCCATACCCTCCTGATTTCTAGGTTGGCTGTTTACTTATATATTCTGTTCCTGCATAAAGGCATTTTGCATTCCTCTTCCCTGGTCCCCAGTTTGACTCTCTGACATGAAAGATAAGAAAAATGGGACAGAGCTTGCTCTGGCTTAGACAGCAGAAGACCTAGCCATGTCTCCCCTCTATAGGACTGCAACCTGAGCAACTTTGCCTCCCTTTTGGAGGGGCAGGTTATGGGCAGGAGGAGGGGCAGCCCCCAAGAGATTCACACTCACACTGCAGTCAGTTTGCAGATATCAAATAGCTCCATGGCATTGTTGTTCTAACAACTATCCTGTTTGTTGTTGTGTTAGGCTCTGTAGAAAACATAGTAATGCTGAGTTTACTTAGCTGCAGAAAGTTTGGTGAACTTGAGTTCATTCTGAGGCTTGTTAACCTGGGAGGAAAAGTCCAACCTATAGTTTCAGGGGATTCACTGCTTGATGACACTAATAAGATCCAGATCCAAGAGGTAGTGACAGCTGTGATTATGACCAGAGCATTAAAAGCTATTTACAAGTAACACAACCTGGAGAAGAAAAACATATGCATAAGGAGGCTGACACAGAAAGGGTTTCTTTGAGAAAGTCAAGATAAAGGAAATGCAAAACACAGGGAAGAAAAAAAGAAAAAAAAGCTGAGGAATAATTAATCTCCAAACATGCTTCATGAAAATGTGGGGTTTTGTGTTAAAATAAAAATGAGTATTTCATGAACTAACACAGATATTACTACAGTTTTTAATAAAATGTCTTGGTATTTGTACAAAATATCAGTATCACAGCTGAAAGATACAACAAAAGTATCTGATGGTAAAAAAAATTGTTTCTTTAGCTTTCTTACCTTTGTCTTTACATAAAATGCTTCCATTTCTAATATGAGCAATTACATTAAGGGCAGTAGTTTGCTTAGTGTAAAATATCATTCACACATGGTAGGAGTTATATAGGAAGTAACTGCATGCCACAAGCTCAATAATTTACATTCACTATTCAAAAAACAGAGATGGTCCGATTCTGAAAGTCATGGCTTATGGGTAAGCACCTTTCACTCATGGTAATTCTTTGAGCAGGACCAAGTCCTACTCTATGCACCTGACATCACACCATCAAGAAAACTCTGCAGATGTTAATCTTAAAACCTAACAGCGACATATGCAAACTCCATCAAAGAAAACACAAAAGCCGTTTTGAACTGTATTTATTGTTGTCAGGAAATACATACCTTTCATCTCATATAATGGGATATTTTGGTTTATTAAATCTAATTTGAACAGGTGGAACAGTAAGAAATAGTTCTGCTAATAGCTTATATTTTAAATTCAGATTCCATTGCTATAGTTAAAGGGAATATCAGTAGAAGGCAGAAAAGATAAAATGAACAGAAGTCATAAGAGACTGAAAGACACATTTGTTACTGCATTAGACCCGTGGCTTCCAGCAAATGTTTACTTACTTATTAGCAGATAAACAATTATTATCACTAGTACCCTTTTATCATGAGTTGCTTTACCATCCTTTTAGAAAGGATTAGTTATCAAGTTTCAAAATATAATGGAGATTTTTATATACTACAGAGATTTATCTGCATAAAACTTGAGTTCAGGAGGAACCATTATCTCTAAATCAGTATATTGTCTGTGTGATTTGTCTCCCTTCTACAGTTCTCTCATTTCCAAATTCTGCGTGGCCTACAGGAAGTTTCAGCAGTTGTCTGGTTTAGAGCTGACATGTTTGGCCTTGACTTTAGTCTCAGTTGTGTGCTGTACCATGCCATGGAGGAGGGATCTAATTTAGTTGCTGTGTTGTCAGCATTGGTAAAAAACCTAAATTTCCTCCAGAATTAAAGAAAAAAAAAAAGCATTTTAACATGCAGAAAGTTCAAATGTTGCAGATGGTTCCTATCAAATGACTGCAATCTGGATATAGCTTTATTGGAAAACTAAATATTTATAAAATAATTTGGGCTTGAATTTAAAGGTCATCTAATTAAGCAAATAAGTAACATTAAATTAGTCACAAATGTTCTTAAAATATGGGTTTTGCCATTTACAATTAGCCAGTAGAAAGTTGACTCATACTTCTCACATCTGACAAAGTGTTACTTATGATTTTTAAAGCAATAAGAGGTTTTAAGCTGTATCAGGGTATTAATATTTAATTACAAATAGAAAATTGGCTTTGAGTCATATTTGGCATGATCTCCTACTTTTCTTCCAATGGCAAAAATTATTACTGAATTTCTCAGTAATTCTCATAGCAATGTTCTTTGGACAGATCTGGAGAAATTTGACAACAATTTGTACTCTGGATTCCCAAGCACAGTAGAGATGCAAATTATGGCCCAGAAGCTATCTGCCAAAAGGTGATATGCTGTGATGTGTCTGTTTGCCATCAGGATACTGCTGTGGTAAATTACAGTAATAACTATAACA
The DNA here is from genome assembly GCF_024509145.1 of Vidua macroura. Taxonomy (NCBI): domain Eukaryota; kingdom Metazoa; phylum Chordata; class Aves; order Passeriformes; family Viduidae; genus Vidua; species Vidua macroura. The sequence goes on from NC_071611.1 coordinate 36,024,305, forward strand.
TTGCAGTTGTCCAAAACACCTTTTCAAAGCCACTGCTCCTCCTTTGAACATTTAGGTGGTGTTTACTTCAGAGAAACATGAATCTGAATGCATGGAGAGGTTTTGATCCCTGTAATTGAGCACTTTTGTAGTAGAGCATTTGTGAAGGAGCAGATAAATATGTGGTTTCAGAGGAAGGTTTTTAATGAGACAAGGAGAATCCTTTTTTTTTTTTTTTTTTTTAATAGAACGGAACCAGTTGTATCTCATCACTGTACTATCCACTATCCTTCTGTTGTTGACAATGGCTGTTTCAGCTTTATTTAATGCCTTTTTGATTTCTTTCTACAGGAAGACTGATTACATGGAGTCCTGCACTGAAATGCTTACCTGTTTGCCAAATGATGGGAAATTAATTAACAAATATGTATTAACAAAAGTGTTTCCCTAACTCTACAAGCCATCAATCAAAGAGAAATTCTTAGCCTGATACAGCATTTTAGAAAGCCCTAATACCATGGTCCTGGAAGGACTACACACACCAGTTTCAAATGCTGTAGAATTATTTTCACTTCAAAATAGTTTATATTTAGAGTACTTTCAGCTTTAGTTTGCAATGCTCAAATCTATGATCCACAACAGGTTTTGTTTTGATCTAAATTTCCTTCAGTTTGAAATTGTTTTTTTTAGCACAATAGAGAATTAATGAATTCTCAATTTTACTTGATTCCTCTTCTCCCATTTTGAGCCTAGCTCTGCTCCTGAAAAAAAACTAGATCACAAGGGTGTACAACATATGCCCAAATCTTATTCTGTAGCATATGCCAAATAGTAATGCATGGGTTCGAGTTCCTGCTCCAGTGATAGTCTGCAGCATAATTCTCATGGGTAGAAAACCACATTGTGTTGTGTCCTCTTGACACAATGTATAACAATATCCAGCAAGCTTAATACTCTTGAATATATTTCAGCAGCAGAGCCACAATTATTTTTAGACCTCTAATTCTTTAAACCCTTCTGTGTTATTGTAGGGAATTTTGGCCATCCTCTGCACCGCCAAAGCAAGCTTGAGTAATTTTTGTCAGGAGTTCAGAACTCACAACAGAGCAGGCTGGGAGATTGCTATTAGCCCCCAAGAGTCTACAGAATTCTGCCCACTAGTGACACACAGAAAGAGGCTGAGATTTTCAATTTCATGCAAACTTAATAGCTTTAAAATATTTGCAAAGGCTATAATTCATCTATTTAACAGAAATTTAAATTCATGTGAGAGAGCAAAATATGCCTTCCTTTTAAGGCTGTGTCCTTTTTTCAGGGATTTCTGTCCTTCCCTAATTAAAGGAAATTGCAAAACTCCCGCAAATTTCCCTAGGAGCAGAATCAGATCCTTTCATATCTTTACTAGGGACTACACCCTCTGATGTGTGTTTTAACATGAGAATCATCCATATCCAATGAATTAACACAAAAATGAGGCCTGTATCACAGACTCCAGAGCAGAGTCAGTACTGCTTGCTCAACCCCTAGCATTTGGTCATCTTATTAAGTCCCTACAGGCTAGTTATAATCCATCTCACAGGCCTCAGGGTGTAGGAGAGATCCAACAGCAACAAGAGCTAGCTGAATAAATAACAAATGTGCAAGTGGAGCAGGGCATCCCACTTGTTTCATTAAAAGCCCTAAGCATACATGTGCTTGACTGTCATGCATGATCACACCCTAGGACCCCACAGTACACAAAGCAACTCTCGCTGAAGTTGCTTCATCTCTTTTCAGACTGTGCTGACTCTTTTGACCAGCAAAAGTAGTCAAATATTCTGCTTGGATACACTTTACAAACACTAAAATCTTGGTATACAACCTTGTCTAACACTTCCATTATTAGCTTGAGCTGTGGCTTGGAGGGTGTTGAGGAAGGAGCAGGAGGAAAGAAAAAACTGTGTGTTAAATATTGTTAAGACTTCCGCTGTTTTATATGTAACATCAGAAAGAGAGAACTTCTGCATAAGGTCGTTCTCATGGTTTTCATTATCACATATAGTTAATTAAAAACACTTCTACCCCAGGCAACCAACACACTGCAAAGAGAATATTAAGAGGGTATAAAAGCATCCTACTCACTTGGAAACTAATTAACTTGGTTAAAAATGAAACAGTTTTTTAAAAAGTACTGTAGTGTCAGGAAGGTCTTGTTGCTACCTCGAATTTACTATGTGTGGACAGAAATGAAAGCCAGTTTTGCTTCTCTTGAATGTAATGGCAAAAATCCGTCTCCAGGGCAAGCAGATCAGGCCTTCAGCATTAGACTTAAATCTTGAAATCAATAGAATGGCTTTAGATGCCTGATGTTAGTTTGAGAACAATTTAGTCATTTAATTCCAAAATAATAGCCCTGAAAATCTTTCTTCCACACCCTCCTAAATTTTGCAGCACCTCTATTATTATGAATATCTATATAAAATAAATAGATAATTTACTAAATAACCTATCTATTAAATATAATTCATAGCTTCTCTATAAAGACTAAATAGCTTCTTTCTTAAGTGTTATATATTGAGCCTTACTTAACTTACCACTTTCCTGTGGTCAGATAGAGACTGGAGCCAAGACCCTTCCACGGAGCTGTGGGGGTCTACAATACAGATGCCCCATTCTGACATTGCCATCAGAAATATTTCTATGGTCAAAGGAGATCATGTCACTATAGGTACAAGATTTCAGACAAAGCTGAACTTCCAACGTTTGCTCAGAGCTATGGAATAGATTCTACTCACTCTTTTGTCAACGAGACACCTCAAGATATTGATACTTAGAGATAGGTAAAAGAACTCTAGATTTGAGGTTATGCTTTCTATCTCTGTTAGCAAGCAGTAATTCTCTGAGCATGTCTACTGAACACCAGTGAAAGTAGGACCTTCATAAAATGCAGTAGGAAGTCCTTTCATTTGAAAGATGTCTGGTATAACTGCCTTCCCTTTTACACTAAGACATCAGAGCACACATGCAGTGTATGAAAAAATAGTTTTCTGTCTGTGCCAAAATCCTCCAGGTATTGTTTAGTCTGATAATCATGTCAGATAAGGCAGTTTAAGACCCTCTTAATGAAGCTTCTCCACTGAATAAACAAAACAAAACTAGAAATGTATTGAGTTGAATGAAGACAGCAAGAAGCAGCTTGGTGTGCAAATCCCCAGTCTCCTAACCAGATATCAGAAGCAAACAAGTGCAACCTTTCTTTTCTGCAGAAAACTTGCCTCTCAGCACAAGCCCACATCCCCACCTCTCATGAGGTGGCCATGCGTGAGTGTCCCACCCACCCAACATTCCACAAGCTTTTCAAATTGAGATCTCTTTCTGAAATCCTGACTAAAATACATAAAACACCAAGCCCAATGGAGGGAACCATCCATGGAACCAATACTAATTCTGGATTATTTTCCAGGAACTCATTTGATATGAAGAATGCAGTTTCCATAATATGCGGCTAGCCTTTGCCAATTTTAGACCTAACCTTGCACTGAAACTCTGCTGCTTATACCCTGTAGCTATACGGAAGCCTATGAAATTCTCAGCAAGTGCTTTGCTATGTTATAGGAGTTTCTGAAGAATAGAGGCCAGAATTTGAAATTCTCCCTTGCTGACACAGATTAAAATAAGAACAGCTACCTGAATTAATATATTTTTTTAATGCATCAAATCTTAAATAACAGGATTATTAGAAATAACATCACAATTATTTAAACAAGGATCACTAACAGTACCTAATAAGTCACAAGTCTAAAATTGTTACTGATGCTTATTGTATACTAGGATATTTTAAGTGTTATGTTGTTGCACTAATTAATAATAGATAGAGCACATTACAGTGGTTTTCTTTACTCAGCTTTCTCTCACATGAAACTAATCCCCACATACATTATTGATAAATAATGCACACCTCTCCTGTTCACAACATCTAAATTATGCAGAATTAGGAATAGCTGACAAACTAATACACATAATTGCTTCTCCTAATAGACATCACTGTATTTGTAGCCAGCATACTTGGTGAATGTCACTTTTGTGTAAAACATAAAGTTTAGTATATAAATGGAGATTTTCTATAAATCAGCACAGTTGGCTTTCAGATTGATACCTGTCTCCTTATTCCTTTTTTTCAGATAAAATATATTAGCGTTAAGTTAAATATATATTCAAAAGAATCACATTAAATAGTGCAGCCTGATAGAAATAATTTTTTTTGCAGTATTTTAGAGTAACTTGCAAATATATCAATACTGTGTTGCACTGTAGTTGTCCTATCAATAGTAAATAACCATCTACCAATGTTCATTCCTGCCTTCCTTTTACAAAGCAGTGCTTATTTTCATCTAGGAACTAAACACATCATTATCAAGCAACATCTCTCAACAGTCATGAAATATTTAACATTTGAGAGCATCACCTAGTACAGATTTTCAAAGCAATAATCTTAAGTTACATTTGCATTTGGTTTCTAAGAGGAAGTATGAATTTTCCTAAGCAGATACACAGGGCCAAATTCACCTCACCAGCTCACTTAATTTACAACTGGGCCATTTTCCACCTGAAAATGCTGACATAGGCATTGGGGCTTCTAACCCCAAAAAGGTGGCAGGATCATTAGCCCAACAGAAATGCAGGTACACCAGCACATGTTGCATGGAAAAGAAGCAGGCCTCATTGTGCAGAAGGAAAAACATTAGACAGTTGCAATAATGAAAAGTGATGGGAAGAATTGCACAAATGGGGTACTCTATTAGAGGGCAATCATTCAAATGTGTTGAGTTATATTTGCATCTTCAGCTTTTTCTAGCTCAAAATAATTGCCTGAGAAAAGCCTCACAGAATATTCATTATTTAATAATACAGTTTTACAGAGAAATAAGCAAAATTTGGCATAAAGTTCATTATTTGCTATATGTTCTGCCAGTTATGACTGGACAGCTCAGGTGAACAATTCATTGGGCCGATGACGTACATTGTGGGGTCTGAGGCTTTTTTGATCACTGGGGCAATACAAGTACAAGACAAAAGCATAAAACCCTAAAAGCAAGCCATTCTTCAAATACTGAAATCTAAATCCCATTTTATTATGCTGTCAATGAACTGCCGAGATTCTCCTTTGCTTGTTAACATGATAGCAGACAGATGAGAAGAAATAAAAAGTACTGGCGTGTGAAAGGCAAATCAAAAGGGAGATTGAAGGGATTTCTCGAGTTACTCAGGTGAGTCTTTAAGCCCCAGCCAGTGACCCAGCCAGTGGTCAGAACGGTGCAGGTTCCGTTTGGTTGCTCCAAACACTTAGACACGGTATCCAACTGTCTGCTCAAAAGGCTGAGAATTTGCAGTTTCTTTGTAAGCTTACTGCACAATTAACAAAAGAAGGGAATTTGATACTAACTAAACAGAGAATGAATAGTCAATAACATTGTATAAACTTTTTCAAGTCACAAGTCTTTATGCAGCAGGAGCAACTTTTACTGGAGTCTTTTACTGCAAAGACTGCTTTTTTTTGTCCTCTACACTCATATTTTAGTTGTAAAATGTATTTTTCTAAAATGGAGCCCTCACCTGTTGGCAGATAATGGCAACAAATCCCTAACAAAATGAGAAAGATAAATCACAGACTAAACAGAAGTTACAGTAAATGAATAAAATGAAGAACACTATGGTTAGAAAGATCCTGAAATATGCAGAACTGCAAAATAATTATGATTTTCAACATGGGTAGCATAATATTTATAAAATAAATTATTCCAGTAAAAAAAAAGTATATTTTTTCACTGCTGGATTTCTAATTCTTAAATTCAAAAAAAGCATTCAAAGTCCCACAGCCAACATTTTGAATAAAAAAATAAAACATGAAACAAGTTCTATGCTATCATAACAACTACAAAATGAGGTGGCATGTGAAGGAGAAATGCAGCAGACAAAATGCAAACACAAGTATATTTGTAAAACAAATTTTAATGCAGTTAACTAGAGTTTATAGACCTCAACCTGAATACCCTTAGAGTGGAAACATTATTGTTTGCATGATGGTGTATATTTCTCAGAATGCGCTAGCTGTTAAGTTTAAGTAATACTTTACATACCCTTTTCATAACTGCACAATTAGCTTTATGAAACCCAGCTGTTCAAAATAAAGCCTGGACTAGCAGTGCCATCTAGCATCTTTTAAAAAACCCCCACAACAACAAAATCTCTGTGCACTTACAGAATTGGTAGATTAGCATTTATTAAGACTATCAATCTTTGTAATACATCTATGCATCAAGTCATAATGCTCAAGTGAGTAACAAGACATGTTTTGATAATCAGTGTATTACCAAATATAACATCTGTACACATCACAAACCATCTGGACAATAAAAGTGTCAGACAAAATTCTTTAGCCTTTGAAAGAGCTCAACTGAAACTGGGGAGAAGGGGACTGCATTTACTCATTCAGTGTTGGGTTATATTACATGGACGTGAACATAGTGTGAAACTGTGATAATACGGTAAGAAGGAACAGTAAGGTTTTCTTTTGGGAACAGAGGCCAAATACACAAATTGTACACATTTCTTAGGAAAGACTACTGACTGCCTGGGGCCCAGGTTAAAGATGTGAAAGAAATCTTCCCACTCTGGTACTGCTCTTTGAGTGTTATCCATTTTTCTGGTTAAAAAAATGAAGTTGCAACAAGAAATCTGAGGCCAATCAGAAGAGACTTCAGGGCCCTAGAATGACTGATTGAGGGATCCGAAGCAAATGATTTTTCCTCTATCCTTGCATTTTCAGGGACTGATAAGAGAAGAGTCAGACATAGCAGATTAATACCAGGGTCCAAGCCTAGTGTAATCAGCAGAATTTGGGGGATTTTGATCGCAGGTCAGTCCATGTGGCACCAGGCCTGATTGCAACAGGAGGGGCACACCTATCTCAAAGAGTAAAAAGATCTTTGTGCAGGAGTTAGTAGGGCTCACTGAAATAGCTTTAAAGTAGATTTGAACAGTGAAAGGGCTAAATCAGGCTCCCTAGAGTAGGCCTGAGGGTGGCATGCCAATGTCAGACGACAGTGTAGTAGCGAAGTCCTGCAGTCTTGCTGTTTCAGTGGAGAGAGAGGGGAATGGAAATCCATGCAACAGCAAAGATGGTTATTGATCTGTTAGAAACCATGGAACCACCTGAAAATGGTGACATAGGAATTAGGGCCTCTAAACCCAAAAAGGTGTTGTGGTCAACAGCCCAACAGAAGTGCAGGTACAACAGTGTCCATAGCATGGGCAACAACATGACCCATAGAGCAGCAGAAAAACTATCACACAGCTGACACCTTGAAAAGGTGGTGTGAAGATTTGCACAGCTGGGGTGGTGTAATAGAGATCTAAACTCAATAGGCAATGATGGAGAGACAGTGGGGTAGCCCTATATGTTAGGAAGTGTTTTGATTGTCTAGAGCTTAATGATAGTGACAATAGGGTTGAGTGTTTATGGGTAAGGATCAGGGGAAGTCCAACAAGGCAGATATCCTGGTGGGATATCTGGTGGAGCACCCAGCCAGGACAGAGAGAAAGAAGTATTCTATAAACCACTCAGAGGAGTCTCACAATCACTAGCCCATGTTCTCATGGGGGGCTTCAACTTATCAGGTTCTGCTAGAAATATAATAGAAAGGAGAGGTAACAGTCTGGACGGTTCCTGAAGCATGTGGAAGATAAATTCCTGTTGTGTTTTAACCCAGTCAGGTGTTTTAGACTGGGATGTATAACTTCATCAATGATTTGAATAAAGAGATCAAGTGCACCCTTAGTACATTTTTCAACATCTAAACTGGCTGGGAGTGTTGATCTCCTGGAGGGCAGGAAGTCCCTGGGGATGGCTGAGGCCAGTGGTTTGAGGTTCAGCAGGGCCAAGTGCCAGGTCCTGTACTTGGGTCACAACAACCCCAGGCAGTGCTGCAGACTGGGATAGAGTGGCTTAAAAGCTGTCCAGTGGAAAAAGACCTGGTGGTAGTGGTCAATAGTAGCTGAACATGAGCCAGAGTGTGCCCAGGTGGCCAAAAAGGCCAACGACATCCTGGTTTGGATAAGTAATATTGTGGCCAGCAGAACCAGGACAACTAATCCAGTATTCAGTTTTGGAAGAAAAACACTGAGGTGCTGGAGTGAGTTCAGAGTAGGGCAAAAGACTTGTAGATGTGACACTCAGGGACACAGTTCAGTAGTGGGCTCAGCAATGTTAGGCTTACAGTCAGACTAAATGATCCTAAAGTTCTTTTCTAATCTAAACAATTTTATGACTCTATGTTCTACCATTTCTTAAGCAACACAAAATACATAAAATGCTTCAGATGACCCAAAAAACATTTGCTTGTGCCAGTTAAGAGAAACATGTGCTTTTCATAGTTTAATTAATTAATTCCTCATTCTGAAATCTGATAGGCTTCTGCCTTGCATAGTTATATACTGACATGTAACAATACATGTGAAGCATATTCATTTTCTCCTTTCTATATGGAGTTAAAAGACTTCAGATTTGCAAAAGTGTAACAGTAAGCAAAATTTCACCCACTTTCATTGTTTGTTGAACAGAATGAATTGCTTGGCATTGCATAAGACAAAACATGAAAACAAATACTGCCTCTCAGAGCCTACAGTGTAGAAGACAGGCTCTGAAATGACAGGATGTACTGGGAAGCCTTGAAACACATTCATTAATTATTGTCATTGTTTGTAGCAAGCCTTTAGAAGGAACTTGAGTGCAAACAAGGATGGGAACACTGCAGCATATGAAGCTTAGGGAAAGAGAAGTGAGATATTATTGCAAGTTCAACCACGATAGCTCATTGGCACTATATAGATGATACAGATATAGATAGATAGGTATAGATATAGATATAAATATAGATATAGAAATAGATAGATATAGAGATAGACCATACATTTTAGCCCTATAGCTAAGGATAATTTCTATGTTGCATAAAACACATTACAGAAATGATAATGAGATTATGGATCTTTCAGTTAAAGCCTCTGAAGAATCATTACATGGTGAAGAATAATGCCTTGGTGACTTTTAAACAGATTTCACCTGCAACTGTTTTCCCATATTCCTGTGCATTTTTGTAGTGATGCTCCCTGAGAAGGGTTTTGTGGATACAGAACTCTAAATTTAAGATGAAACTTGCAATACTATTCTGCTCATGAAGGAAAATTCTCTCCCCACCCCAAATAAGTTTTATTGGGATACAAATAAAATAATTCAATGCAAAGATTTAAACAAATATCTTTGTAACAAAAATAACCCCATCAAGTATAGATGCCCAGTAACTGAATTCAGACAACCAGTGAGACCAGTCTATGAGAAACCACCTGCAAAGTTTTTTTCTGAAGAAAAGCATACAAAAAAAAAAAAAAAAAAAAAAAAAAAAAAAAAAAAAAAAATCAAGACAGCTTAATATACATTCTGACTCACATTTCAGAAATAAAATTGTGTCAATGCCAGAGTTCAGCAGCCACTATAACATCCCTTCCAAATATCTCAAAAGTTCTTTTAGAAGGCCTAGTAGAAAAATTCTGTGGCTACATACAAATATTAAGATATATTAAGTTTATTTCCTTTCAAGGAACAAGTATCTTTTTCAGCCACATGTTACTATTATCTACTTATTACAGCTGGTATTATGTAAGGTTTTGTGTGGTTCAGCTACAGGTCAGCATTCTGCTGAGTAGAGATTCAAACACTAAATACATATATGTGATATTCTCATTTTCTTTGTTAGCACTTGGACTGTTTGTTTGTGTTCCAAAGCACTTTTTTTTTTCCCAAAGGGAAATCTTCTCTGTAAGAAGAGTTATTTTTAAAATGCAATGTATTTTCAAAAAGACCAGCATGCCATGTGTAGAGAAGTGAAACAACAGACTGTCAACACTACAGTCTGAAAGGATGTTTTTACCTCTGTAAAGATAAAAAAAAATTACAAATGGTGGCAGTACATTATATGTTCTCCAGTATACTCACCCTAACCTTGGACCATTTTTGCCATTTTCCAAGAAACTTTTATATTCTCTTCTTATTTTATTTCTGTTACAGCATACTGGTATGACTGGGAGTTCATACCCACTGTGTAAGTCTCTGTTTCCAGACCTAGGGAGGCAAGATCCCATTCTATACACTAGAGTAGCTATTTATGCAGCTCACAGCAGTTCATTCACATCATATGCCTGCAGCTCAGGGCTTGATATGTGTGTGCTCCCATTTGTCAACCACCATCCCTTTAATGATTAAATAGTAAGAATGTTTACAAAGGAAACAACAAGTAGAGATTAAAAGAGGTGTGGGGGGAGGGGGCCATGATACATTCAAACTAGACTGTCACACACACCACTAGGCCACTGGCGCAAAACTGATTAGCTGCCTAAGGCCGCTGAGAGCGTAGGCACAGGATGTTTTCCTAAAGAGAGGACGGGCGAGCTTGACCTTTTAATTTATAAAGGGAAACCACACACCCAGGTGTTGCAGCTCTGCTCACAAAGAACAATTAGGACATAATCTGGGCTGTTTATTTTGTTGGGTTCAGAGGTCCATGCTGAAAGGTCAAAAAGGTCTTATAGTCATTCAGTAATCTCCATGCATGTGATGTTTTTCAACAGCCTTTTGTGTTGGTACTATTTCATTATTTGTTTGTTTGGAAAGAAAAAATAGTCTCTTTAAGTAGGAAATCCCACTTGAGCTAACACCAGGCAAATTGCCCCAGTCATGTTAAAGCTGGATTTTAAAGGAAAAGAGCAGCTTCCTCAGAAGGGGAAGTGAAGGGGCAGGCACTGGTCTCTTCTCTCTGATTATCAGTGATGGGACCTGAGGGAATGGTGTGAATTGTGTGTCAGGTGAGGTTTAGGTTGGATATCAGGAAAAGGTTCTTCACTCAGAGGGTGGCTGGGCACTGGAACAGACTCCTCAGGGAAGCGGACAAAGAACCAGCCCAATAGAGTTCAATAATTTTTTGGACTACACTCTCAGACACATGGTGGGATTCTGTGCAGAAACAGGATTTGGACTCAATGATCCCAATGGGTCCCTTCCAACTCAGTATATTCTAAGAGTTTCTATGAGAGTCTATGATAAAAGAAAGCATATTGGCATCAGTTACAGCAGGTATTTTTAAGGAGCTCTTCTGGGCAACAATGACACAAATGTCACAGCCAAAATTGCACAATTACCTCTGCAACTTTCTTGTAAGGAAAACATCAGACTTGCATGACTCTTCTGACCCAAACTGTGCCAACAAGGCAAAGAAATTTGGGCAGTGTTAAAAAAAAAAAATTCTCAGGCTGTCAGCACAAAACAAATAGTAGAGAAATAGAAAATACTGTGGCATACCCAACCTCTGTTACTTTAAATTTCTCCAAAGATTATAGGTGCTGTCCAAAAATTACAGCCTATCAGCAGGGTCTCAGGTTTCTTTAAAACAGTCCTGCATCAAAGATGTGCACAGTAGACTCTTCAGCCACAGTATTGGTTCAGGGATTAATCTGACTGTAACATCTTGTGTTACCAGTTTGGGTTTTTTATAAATAGATGTATAATAGAGTACTTTAAAGATAATTTCTTCTGTCAACCACCCAGGAAATCAAGGTCCCTCTGCAGGACAAAACCTGTCATTTATAATAGTTGTATATATATATTTGTATATATTTATACAACTTTTAGCATAATGTAATGTGCTGGACAATCTTCTAGAATTAAAGAGATTCTTTCCTTCTACTGAAGTGCTGGGTAGTTGATCTATCATCAACTACCCACAAGAGAGTAGGAGGGTAAAAACAGACATTCTTCACAACAAATTCCTTTCCAAATCTTTGAGATTGCCTGCCTCTGTGGCTGCTGTTCTTGTAGCTACAGGGGACTTTGCCTGACTGGATGGCAGGCAAGCCATACACTGGAAACTCTGAAATCTTGAGACAGGCACAGAAAAATGTCAAAACTCACCATCAAAGTTACTTTACTGCCACAAATAACAGGTTGGGATACCAAAATCTGGTTACTACTCTGCAAAGACTTGTACAGAACCTCAAGTTAACACAGTTAGCCTGATTCAGAAAACACAGATAAAAACGGAGACCTATTTCCAGCTGATGTAACAGGCTGTAGGTTTAGGAATTGTAAACAGTCTTTTGTCTGAGTACCATCTCTTTCAGTGTGTGAACTTAAGAAGTTTATGATGGCAGCACTTTCCTGGGACATATTGGTATACAGCATCCAAAAGCATTAGGAAGGAAGTATACAAGGTGAATTTTTTTCTTGAAATATTTCATTTATTTCTAATGTTTGCTGACATTTAAACTTTCAACAAGAAACCTTAAATAAAGACAAACTGGCTGTTTGATTCTTGTCTTCACTATTTAGAAAGTTTCTCTCTAAAGCATTCATAGGAAGAAAATAAAACCCAAGTCTAACATCTCAAGCTTCCAGAGCAACCAATAAAACCAATAAGCCTGGAAATGTGTTCTTTCTTTCTTTCTTTCTTTCTTTCTTTCTTTCTTCTCTTTCTTTCTTTCTTTCTTTCTTTCTTTCTTTCTTTCTTTCTTTCTTTCTTTCTTTCTTTCTTTCTTTCTTTCTTTCTTTCTTTCTTTCTTTCTTTCTTTCTTTCTTTCTTTCTTTCTTTCTTTCTTTCTTTCTTTCTTTCTTTCTTTCTTTCTTTCTTTCTTTCTTTCTTTCTTTCTTTCTTTCTTTCTTTCTTTCTTTCTTTCTTTCTTTCTTTCTTTCTTTCTTTCTTTCTTTCTTTCTTTCTTTCTTTCTTTCTTTCTTTCTTTCTTTCTTTCTTTCTTTCTTTCTTTCTTTCTTTCTTTCTTTCTTTCTTTCTTTCTTTTCTTTCTTTTCTTTCTTTTCTTTCTTTTCTTTCTTTACTTCTTTTTGCCCCACCAAACTGGAGCAAGTTTTCCCAAAGAAAATGGCATACAAAAAAATCAGAATTTTAAGATCTGATCCTCTGCAACATTTTGACTAACACAAAAACCAGTGATGTAGAGATGTGAGACCTCTCTTTGTCTGGCATTAATATTTTCCACGGGTTTGATACTCTAAGACAAAAATTACAATAAAATCAGTTTTGGTATCTTTAGCTTCACTGAAAAAAAATCTACAGCATTCTGTGGGATTAAAACTAATATTTCTTTCATCAGTTAAAAGCCCATTTTCCTGAACACAAAAGCAAAGAGAGATAAAATCTGTTTCTGAATGCATCTTTTGTTTATGAACACAAGTTCAGCTAAGTTTTTATTCTTTTTAACTGATGAAGAAGATTAAAATGTCAAAAATACAGCAGAAAATAAAATTTAAAAGTTTCTCTATTTCATCCAAGAATAAATTTTCTGAATTCAGATATAAATTTCTTCAATTTTAAGTAACTGGAACATATTTTCTTTGTATAAATGTTCATTTGGGGGGGGTAAGGCTGTTGCACAGATTCACAAATTTCTAGTCCAGAAGACAATGGATGTCACACTCGAAACATGTTCTTTCTTATAGTGTTGACTCGACTCCACTGTTGGAGGCTTTTGCAAAGCTCCTTTTAACCACAGGTTATTAGATGCAGGGATTATGTGGAAGATGCATGCAGGAAAAAGGAACTTGCTGCAGTTTTAAATTTTAACTTATTTTAAAACACAAGATTGACCTGATAGACATGATAGTTACTCCTGGCTCTAGTATTTATGAAAAAATGGAAGCTTTATCAATAACGGATGTAAATTTGTTACCATGTTTTAAAGAAAGCCTACCATGTACAAAGCTACAGTGCTACAAGGCTGGTAGCAATTTAAAAAGAAAGACGTATTTGAGAAATAGAGAAGCAAAATCAATGGTTTATTTCTCAAAATTTTAAACTGCATCAGTTAAGCAAAAGAGCAAATGAATAAATACACTGATGGGCAAGATTTTATTTTGTCAGATATTTTACAATTCCAAATAAGTGTACACCATATGAGAAGAAAGAATGTGCTGTACAGATAAAGTACAGACTTAGATTCTGGAGATTTTGTTCTTGAATAGATTTCCTCTGAGAAGCATTTAGTGATGTCTTGGTAATCTGTCATTGCATTTTTTTTTAAATTGCATTTTTTATATCTTTTAATATGATCTTCTTACCCTTTGTAAAGACAAAATATAGTTAGGGAAAGTGGGAGACAATTTATCCCCACCATGCTACCATTGGGTAAATAATGTTAAACCAGGGTTATTTGCAGAATTCAGAATGGGATTTAAGGCAGACTTAGGCATCTAATCAATTGAAAGCCTTTGCTCAAAAATGGTTTAGTGCTCCTAGGAGCATCAGGCTTCCACAAAGGTGCATTGGCACCTACAGATCAACTTCTACTGTGTTAAAATGAATCTAAAACTAGACAAGATCAAGGAAGTTGGCACACTAGTTCATACATATCATACATACATATATATCATCATGTCAGCAGATGTCCTGCTGGAGTTCTGAAACTAAATCTCCTTATTTCTATGAGTTATTCAATCCATTGAGGGTTAACAATCAAACAAATTGATGGAAAATTAAGACAGACTTGATTATCAATGCCTGTTTGAACTGCTGTTGATTCATTTTCATTAGGCAGTCATAAAATGCCTAAACATACCACAAGCAATAACTGGAACCTGGATCTTCTAGAAGAGAGGTTTAGGCTTAGGCCACAGCTGCTGTTCTTCTGGACACTGGCACACCAAGCAGAAAAATTACATTAGAATTGATTAAGAAGATAAAGAGAGATTTCACCTAACGTGGCTTAAGCCCTTTTTTGTACTGCAGATAAGACCGAAATCTGCTTCAGGAAGGATTTGAAACAAGACATCACATTAGGAAGAACTGTGGGTAAAAAGCGATTACCACTTCTGCTTTCAGATCTGTTTCAAATTATTTGCTCCTACTTAATTTGAACAAAGATTTACCTGAAATGCCTATAAATTCAAATGAGAAGAAGAGATCTTGCCCCTGTATGGAAACAGCACCTCGGCTTGTGTTTAGGTAGAAGTTGTTCTCTTAGCTATATAGACAACAAATTAGATGCATCAAGCTGTAGCTTCTTCTAGGGGAACCAAGCATCATACTTAGGGACTGTGATGATGAACATCACAAGTGCTGAAACCCTTTATTGTGAACAGATTCTCACAGTACCTGCATTGCACAGAAACAGAGCTCACTCTTGACACGAAGATGTCTCCAGATACCCAGTCATTTTTGGCAGTCCTTGCAGTGTTTCAGCTCAGGTTCCAACTTTGTAGTTCATACATTTTCCCATAAAAATGAATGTTTAAGTATCTTACATTTACCAGTAAGAAATGACATTCTGACAGTCAACTTATAATTCACAATAAATCTGAGTCAAACACTGTATGTGTTGGGTTCAGGTCCTTAGTATCTTAAACTGCTGTCACATTTATTACAGCTAATTCCTAGAAAGTTGCAAAAAGCAACTGGTAGGAGGAGTTAGGAGTGAGGGTGTGTGTATGCACAAACGCTTCTGAAGAGTTTGATTTGGTATAAATTACAGCTTCCCGAGTTTTTATTACTGCATTATTTGTTTAAATGCTGGATATCTGATGATCTGAATCTTGGTCCAATTCCCTGTTTTTCATATCAATTATCTTTATAGAAAATAGCACAAAATCTGGCTCAATACCATGAGCACAATTAAATTTTTGACACAATTCAAAACAGCAGAGGTTCTATGAGTAAACAGGCTTCAGAACTGTCTTGGACAACTGACTTGTCCAAGAACTGGTCTTGGACAACTGACAGGACCTAGATTGGTAACATAGCCTTAAGAGTGGCAAATAAACAGCATTATGACAGAAGAAGCCTGCTCTGAGTAAGATAGCATCTCCTTTCTATGAAGGCTGATAATATCACCAGCAAAAGATTCCTCCTCTAGCTCAGTACTAGAGGAGTAAAAGGAATTCAGATCGCCAGTTATTATCTACTATCACCATCCCCAGCTAAATACCTTGGTGCATCACACACAGTTCCTACCTATGCTGTCATAGCAGACCCATGCCCAAGACAGCAGAACAAGGGTCTGATGAGGTCCTCTTTTTCTCAGCTCTAAGGATGCATTCTTCAGACTAATTGGTTACAAATGTTCACTTAACATGCGAAGTTATTTACATGATGCAGTAATGCAATAGTGAGTCTTGAAGACTTTAAATGTTGTTGACTTGTCTTTCTAAATCAAAATCAGACAAAAATTATTATGGAAAAAAAAAAATCAGTACGTAAAGAAAAGGTCATTTTTAATCTAGGGGAAATTCATGTCCCAGAATTTAATGGATTGTTAGCATTATTTTTTTCTCTCTCTCTTTTTTTTTTTTTTTTAACCAAAGAACAAACCTTTACTTAGCTAGGAAAAAACCACCAAGGATTAGAAATGAAAGCAGAAGCATTTTCTTGTTACAGTATTGATCTTTTTCATTAAGATGTGATCAAACACTCATACTGTCTCACAGGTATTCAGTGCACTGTGTAGAACAAAATGCTAAATCAAATTCTTAGTGTATGTGGACACATGACAATTACAAACACTGGCAAAAATTTAAGTCCAATGAAAAAGAAATCAGCATACATTGAATGAGCAATAATTACTGTCTTCCTTAGTTAACACTGGGAATTTCCAGGGAATTTCTAGAATTGCCACACACTGATGCATCTTCTGCAGCTTGGTCAGTGCCGGAAAACCACACAGAATCTGTTGAAGTCATCCACCCAGAATCAACTGAAATTTGAGTCCTGTTTATTCTCCAAGTTTAGCAGAATTAGAGTTTTAGAGAAGATCCTTATAAAAAGAAATGGAAAATAAATTACTGTGAAAGTATGAGAAAGCTTGCTCTGTTCTTGCTTGGGCTATAGTTTTGCAGAAGCTGTCACTTAGTAATGCGAGTATTTTGTTAAGCTTTTAATTCAAATCTACTTGTTTTCTTCAAAATCAGAAAAACTATAGATAAAGAATCAAGCAATCATTTAAACAGGCCCTTGCACCAGATCAGGTCAACCTGGAACAGTCCAACAAATTTCTTCCTAACTGCCTTTTGAAACCTCCTATGAAAATGATCAAACAACCTATTGGTTCTCAGCAATGCTCACCAAAAGAACTAAGCACTCAGCCCATAATAAAGAATTTCTCCTGAGAGGAGAGGAAGCATAATGACTACTTTGGTACCAATCTTTCCAGTTATTAAAATGTTTGTATCTTTCAGAGTTGGAAAAGTGCCTTTTAAAAATAATTTTCTGAGTCTTACATTTTGGGTATTTTTTATTATTCTAAAAGTTTTTATCATCTCACTCTTGATACTATTCTATAAAAAGAATTAAATCTGATAAACTTATTACAGGCCAGCTGAAATTATGACTAGGAAATGATGAATAAATCTGCCCTAAAAGAACTTAACTGCATCTGTAGCTTTGAACATAGGTTCTGTCATGTTGAAATTTATTGGAATATGCAGCTGCTTAAACATAGGCATAAGAACCACAAAGAATCACAAAATGAGTGAGGTTGGAAGGGACCACAGTGGATCACCTTGTCCAATCTCCCTCCTGCACCTAGAATATGTTACTCACAATTTTATCCAGAGGGTCTTGAATATCTCCACTCAGGGAGACTCTAGAACCTCTCCAGGCAGCCTGTTCCAGTGTGTGGTCACCTGTACAGTAAATAATTTTTTCCTCATGTTTAGGTGGAACTTCCTGTCCATCAGTTCCTGTCCATTGTCCCTTGTGCCCTTGGACTCTGCCAAGCAGAGCCTGGTCCCTGCTCTGACCCTTCCCTGCAGATACTGACAGACATTGATGAGGTCCCCTCTCAGTCACCTCAAGGCTGAACAGGACCAGCTTCCTCAGCCTTTCCATGTAAGAGAGGTGTTCCAGACTCTTAACTGTCTTTGCAGGTCTCCCCTGGACTCACTCCTGGAGTTCCATGTCTCTCTAGTCCTGAGGAGCCCAGAGCTGGACACAACAGTCCTGACATGGCCTCACAAGGGCTGAGCAGAGAAGCAGGATCACCATTTTTGAGCTGCTGGCACTGCTGGCTTAATGTAGCCCAGGATGACATTGGTCTTCTTGGGCACAAGGTCACACTGCTGGCTCAGGCACTGCTTGATGTCCACCAGGATCCCCAAGCCCTTCTCTACAGACCTTCCCAGCAGGTCAGCCCCTAGTCTGTACTGAGGCATGGGGTGCAGGACCCTGCATTTGCTGCTGTTGAACTTCAGACAGTTCTCTGCCCCTGTCTCCAACTTGTTAAGATCCCTCTGAAGGGTTGCACAGCTCTCCAGGGCATCAGCCACTCCTCCCAGTTTTGTATAGCCTAAGAATTTTTCTAGAAGGCTGGCAAAGGGCTCAAAGTTCTGCATAGCCATGTCCACTTTTGCCTGAAGATTTCTAACAGCTTAGAGGAACTTATTTATGGATGGTGTTTCCTATGTCATGATTTCATGAATTGACTTGTATTTACTTCTCTGACATCAGTCTCAGTAGCGACCTTTTCATAGATACAACTTGTATATTTACTTCTGTTGTACAGAATAATACATTTTATACATTAGCTGATGTTGATTGGTTTGCTTTCGTCAGACGTTCAGTCTGGATGTAGTCACTTTTGGTGGCAGGCCACTCCCTGCTCCCAGTTCTATTCAGTTCAGAAATTACATCTATATGTGTCACTCATCAATCAGAATGCTGGGAGACAACATCCCAGCCTCCATTTCTCTGCCAATGTTTAATGTCAGGAACAGGATAAGCTGTTTTAAGGGTCCACAGTAGTTTCTGAACAGATTTTCAAGGACAAGTTTATATTTTAGAGGTTGTATGGCTACTCCCTAGCTCCCATCTGATGATACTAAACAATTGCAAGACATTTTTTTGAAGGCCACCAGGGAATAATTTGCCACTGCAGCTGTACACAAGCTACCTGTCTTAGACTTCTGGAGGAGCACAGTTTCTGCAAACCATAAGAGCTTTAGTTCCCTCTTCTCCCTTCCCTCAGAAATCTGACTTCTGGTGTTTTATCTGATGAAATGATTTCCTACAAATATATATCCATGACCATAGAAAGATTGTTTAGGAATCAAATCTATGGTTTCAATCACTACATTTTCTTTAAATGCTATTATAAATTCTTTTAATTATCTTTCAGTAATGATGAATCTAGTTAGATCTCTCTCATGCCCAGAGTTTTTTTTGCAGGAAACATTAACCTGCCACTTTACTAGGTAACTAACTAACTAAGTAAATAATAGAATTATTAATTAGTTGAAGGGTTTTCTGCCTTTTGATATATATCTGACAAAAGCACCAACAAGCAAAGCCAACCTGGGGAAGTCTGAAGTAAGGGTAACCATTCTTTTGTTAAACTGTTTGTACAACAGACTCACAGAAGTTCAGAAGGCATTAAACACACTGGTCTTAGATGCCTCAGAATCTAAGCAAATATTTTTACACATATTTAGTCTGTAGATTTTATAGGTTAGCATACTTATTCAGCCCTTCCATATGCTCTCCACTGCTTAGACAGCATTTTGAACGTAAGTAGCACGTTTTGCAGTGAACAGATAACTTTTGCCACAACTAAATAACTTGTCCTTTCCTGTTTATATCATTTAGATAGATATAAATGGCTCCAAGATTACATACTCTGCACAGTAACTGCATGAATAGAAGAACTTGATGATTCAGAGCTGGAAGGAATATCAGAGTCAAGGCAGCATCACAAGCAGGGTCAATGAGCAAGAATGGGAATAAACCCTCCTTCTTTGGCCTCCTCCATTCTCTGAGTGCATGAAGTTCTTGCACACTTTTGAAAGCTAGTCAGAATGATCTTTTACCATATATACAGGCTTCTATTGCTTGTTATGATGATTAATGTCTCTTGGTATCACAAATCCTGGTCTGCTTTATGGGGTACATATGTCTGAGCTGCACCAAAAACAAACAAACAAACCAAAAGAAGCCCCAAAACCCCAAAAAAACACCCAAAACCCAAAAACAACACTAAACCACCAAAACCAAACCCAAACCAACCAAAAACAACCACAGACAAAAAATAAAAAAAAAACCAAAAACATAAAAACAAAACAAAAAAAACCAAACCAAAACAAAACAAAACAAAAAAAAAAGCCAAAAAAAAAACCAACCAAAAAAGCCTAGAAAACAAGCAGCAAACCTGCAGCAGCATTGTTCATATTTAGAAATATCTAGGGAAGGTATTTCAGCAATTATTGGCATGCAAAAGAAAAAAAAAAAGTGTGTAATTTATGAAGTTCCTTGCTTTGAACTACATGTAGGATACATGAAATGCGATGTCAGTTTTACCAAATCTGGCATTTAGGAGCTAATCATTATCATCAGTAACTGGCAATATGGTAAGGTCTACAATGATTTGGATCTGTGTGGCCAGTTGTTACCCATATGCCGTAAAGAAAAATAATCTCCTTAAGCCTTGCAGAATGGGTGACTGCTCTTCAGAGGGTTGCTTAAATCCTTAACATGCTGCAAACATTTTAAATCATGCTGGAAAGAAGATACTGTATTGTTATCCTTTTTCTCTGTGTTTGATCTTAATAAAAAGTTAAACAATCTGCTAATAAATATAGAACTAATTAAGCTGCATTTTCAAAACCATAATCTGCAGCTGGAGAGTACTATATAACAGATGAAAATCATCTTAGAAGATCACAACTCAGCAATAAGCTGACTTTGGGGGACTCATTCTTTGATACAGAGACTAGAAAACAGCAGAGTTTGGCTATTTTTTTGAAACCCCGGCCTAAATAATAAGAGTGTATCTAGCTGCACAATTATATCTGATTGATCCTGTTTTTACGTATAGTATTAAGTGTACTAGTATGTTCTAAGATGCAAAGCATTTAGGGAAAAAAATCCTCTGTGCTTGAGCTGACTCCGCTTTTGGTGCTTGCCTTCGTGGTATCTTTGGTGAGACACATTTGCCATATATAAGTGAAAAGGTACAGTCTTTGGAAGGGTGGTATCCAACCCTGCACAGAAATTATGTGGATATGCAGGTGGAATGTCCCCTGTGAGAGACACTCTGCTGCACATCTCCTGGGTGATACCACACTGGAGAAGGCAGACACCTGCCCAGCCTAGCTTAGCAGCAGCTCCAGTCCTGACTGCACAGCAGGAAACATGGGAGCTGTCCCTTCCTTCTCAGCCATGCCTCGGGCTTCTCTGCCAGCCAAGGGCTCCCTTCCATCGCCCTTCCTCACGCTGAGAGGTGCTTACTCACAGAAGTTATTCCAGTGACTGCTACAAATTAACTGACAAAGAAGAGGCAATGTGTGAGCTCCCCCTGCAATGTGTGAGCTATTAACCAACTCAGAGGGAGCCCAGCTGGCTACCCTGCTCGCCTGTGGTGAGGCAAGCGTGTTCAGCTGTTGGGCTGATGTTCCTAGTTGTCAGCTCTGTTTCAAATAGCCCCACGAGCAAAGCCTGGAAGTGACTTATTCACTCCCTTTCAGTAGCACTCAAGAAGGATGGAGCTGGGGAGTTTTAGTATGGCTTTGTTGCCTTTCTGAAAGGGAAAAGGGATTGTGATTGGATCCAGGTAGAGTACTACATAGTTAGCACCTTTTAGGATACACAACCCTGTGTGTGAAAAAGCACATTACATCGTCCCGCCCTCCCAACAAAAAACAAACAAACAAACAAACAAAAACCAAACCAAACAAACAAAAACAAACAACAAAAATACCACCTTTTTCTAGTAAACAGAAACCATTCAGAGACCTGAAGATGACATCTGGGTACCATATCATCTGTTTCTGGAAAGTTTCTTCCAGGGAATGGAAGCTTCAGTGTCACCAACGAGATGACACCTTGTGCCAGCTGAAGCAGGAACCAGCTGTTTGGATCCTGGACTAGTGAAAATATTTACAGTGTATCTTGAGAAAAAATTGTATAAATAGATAAAACAGTAGCAGGAAAGGGGTGAAGGGGAATAATTACTGTTGCCATTACACATTACATAGAATACTCACAGGTGTATAATACTCACGTGGAATGTACGTCAGAATGCACAAAATATTTCCTCAAAGGAAAAAGTAGGATTCTCCATGGAAAATGTAAGCTTAGATGACACTGAGTGGGAGGGGAAAATAATTTGCAAAGGTCTAATTGACATTTGCCTCTTCTTGGCTTTTTATGGCTGATTTGTTCTCAATTGCTCATATTTATAGAAGAATCTAAGTGGTCCTCATTCACAGCAGTATGAAAAAAGAAAAACAAATCCTCTAAAATTAAAGTACCTCCTTGAAAATACTGTCTTTTTGATTATATTTGTGCCACAGAGTAAGCAAAACTGGCTGCCAGCAGACCATTACTAAACATGGTCATTGTCCAACCCACACACATAGCTACTTATGGCACTGCAGCTCAGTGTCTGCGGGTCTGTAATTTCCTCTTGCTGACCTTCACAGAATGCATTTTTTACTTATTTCTTATTCTTCTCTTGATAACTGTATTTACCAAATAAAAGGCATACAGATATTTTTGAATGTCATACATCTCTTTGAATTTTTTTTGTCAGACACAAGCATTAATGTATTTTGAGGGAATAACTATAATTAGCATTTTAGAGAGAATAACCACTTTCTTAATTGTTTGCTTGAAGCAATTTGGACTGTTTTGCCAATGTATCCATGACATACTATTAATCTAAGTAATGCAGCAAAATCCTTCTGGTCCCACAATTTATATGTCTATTCACAAGATAACGACTTGTGCAGTCTTAAGGGCTTTTACTTTTTGTTTGTGTTTCTCAAAATAAAAACATGGGACAGGGTATATTCCAGTTAATCATTACCTATCACCTGTGGTAGTGCTAGCCCAGCCAACACTTTGCTCTTCCACCAGATGTCAGAGAGTTAGTGGCATCTCTCTCATCTCTGGAGGATTCAGCTTGCCTCAAGGGCACATGGCCATTCTCACCACTGACTCCAGGCTGGTTCAAAAACTTCATTTTTGTTTTCTCAGACACATTTTTGTGTCAATGTCCTAGGGTGACGGTATGGTGTTCGTATCCCAAATCGTGTGTTCTGTTTATGCCTGATATTATGTTCTGTGCTTTCAGGACTGACTCTGAAAGTGAAGGATTGTTTTGTCTTGTTATCAGCCGGCTCACCTCCCCCCATGGTCTGTGTCTAGGAGAGGCTTGGCTGGCTTGAGTTTGCTTGCTGGCTTGCTTGCTTTTGCTTTTGCTTTTGCTTTTGCTTATTAGTTAGTTTAGCTAGGCAGTCCAATTTTTACCCTGGACTGTTTCTTTTCCCCTTCCCTTTCCCTTTCCTGAATATAATCTGAACCTTCTCTGGACCTGGACCTGGACCTGGGAAACATCAAGAAACACCGAGAGTCTGCATTTTTGTGACCTGCAGCAGCCATCCCCAGCGCCGGAGACTGATAGCTGGGCAACCACTCCCAGGAGAGACTTTCTGAATTTGTCATCTCTTCAGAACAGTGAAAGACTTTTGTCATCTGGTGTTGTTTTTTGTATTGGGGAGTGTTTTGCTTGTTAAATAAACAGGTTTTTTTCCACTTCTCTCTGAGGAAATCTTTCCTGGACTGAGGGGGGGGGGGGGAGGGCCCATGGGGAGTTTGCTTTCTGGGGGGCTCCTTCTGGAGGTCTTCCCCCAGATTTGCCCTAAACTAGGACAAATATTTTGGCGTCCAACATGGTGCTCGAGAGAGTGGAAAAAACCCTGTTCTAATCGTATTTTGGTTGCAATTACTTTGTGTTGGTATAGAGCAGTTACTGGCTATGTTGTTTGAATTCATAATGTCTCTTGGGGTGCAGGCCTGCATGTGTTTCTGGTCCCTAGGTTTTTTTTGACATCTTAATACCTCTATGGTCCTTAGGTTTATTTTCTTATCCAGAAATAGCTTCAGTATTGTCCTTAATACGTAGTTTTTGTGGTAGAGGGGCACTGACCAGAATATCCATCGGGCTGGGCTTGGTTGTAATGGCTTGCAGGAGGTTTATAAAGGTGCTGGAGTCTGTTCCAGGAATGTATGGTTCATGGTTATGGTTGTGCACCCAGTTTGTTAGAGGAGAAGCAGGAGATGAGGCTTTTCAGCCTTTGCTTTCCTTCTTCTCCTCTGAATCTGTTACATCCCTATTGGAGAATGTTCAGTTTCCCCTGAATGTTAAAGAGACCATCTTTCTGGTATTTAATTTGGTAAGCTTTCTCTATACAGTCTGCAGCTTCTCTAGAATGAGGGCTGAGATTTCTAGAAGGGCTGATGAGACCCCTGACCCAAGAGCAGACCCAAAGTGTAAGAAATCCTGAGTAGTGTGGGAAATGGGAGGATATGGGCCAAATCTTAAAGTAGTTTTCTGACCCTATAGTCTGGGACTTTCCATGTGAACAAATTCAGAACCCAGCTGAGGTGGCAAAGTACCTGAAAGAGAAGTGCCATGATACCCCTAAGGAGAAAAAGATCATTGCAGTGAGCTGGGCCCTGGCATATGCTTATCGCACTCTGCTAGATACTGTAAGGCAGCAGACAGAGGAAGGGGGACAGGGAGATAAACCAGCAGCAATCCCAGTCACTCAGGCTGCAGCCAACAGCCCAGGCTCAAAGCCAGCAGCTAAACCAGACTGTAAGCCTCAACCAATGGCTGTTGCTACTAGCACAAGAAGTGGAAAGTGCACAGACAAGACCGATCGACCAGTGGATGACGATGATGATTATGATGCAAGAGAAGGACCCTCAACGCCTCCTGACATAAAATCAGGAGTCAAAGCAACTGGTACAAGATCAGAGGCCAATATTGAGTCCTTTTCCCTAAAGGACCTCCGTGGCCTGAGAAAGGATTACACTTGACGACCTGATGAGTCTATAATGAGTTGGTTGGTCCGTCTTTGGGATGCTGCAGGTGAAGCCACAATTCTGGATGGCCCTGAAGCGAGGCATTTGGGATCCCTATCACATGATCCTGTCATCGACCAAGGAATGATGAGGGGAGCTAACCCTCACAGCCTCTGGGCATGGGTCCTGGAAAGTGTAGCACAAAAATACCTGTGTGCAGATGATCTTTACATACAGCAGACCCAGTGGAAGACTATAGAACAAGGGATTCAACGCCTGAGAGAAATGGCAGTGGTAGAGATTATCTTCTCTGATAAAATAACAACTAGGAATCCAGACATGGTACCATGTACATCTGTGATGTGGTGAAAACTTGTACGGCTTAGGCCACATGAATACGCTTCTGCTTTAGCAATAATGAAGCAGGATGACAGGGATGAGACCGTGCTCGATATGGCAAAGAAGCTCCGAGCATATGCAGATGCTGTGCATGGCCCGACACATGCCAGAATTGCAGCAGTGGAAACACGTCTACAAAAATTAGAAGACAAGATAGAGGAGAATCATAAGAAACTCAGGGAGGAGATTAAAGAGGACTTTCTCCAAATCTTGGCAGTACAAATTAGTGGCTCCCTGGCACACCGGGCCCGGGGCTTCTCCGAGTCGGGTTGCTTGGGAGTGCAGCCCAAAGTGGGTGGTAAACTCCATCTAAGGCTAAATACCGGCACGAGACCGATAGCCAACAAGTACCGTAAAGGAAAGTTGAAAAGAACTTTGAAGAGAGAGTTCAAGCCTTGTGATCAAGGCCACAGCCCGCGGATGGTGTGAGGCCGGTAGCGGCCCCTAGTAGGTCTGTCTGATCTAGAAACGCAAGCGGTTTTGAAGTAAAAAAGAAGTGTTAAAACATGCATTTGATTAACCTTTGCTAAACTCTGCTTGAGTTCCTCTCCATTTTTGGATATTTGGTTGGAAAGGAGTGTACAAAGAGGAGCAAGGAGTATGCTGTCACTACCAAGTGACAGGCAGTTAAAATAGTGTTCTGGTTTTATGTGTCTTATTCCAGCTACAAACGTACTGATGAGTTACACCACCTGCAGGCTTGATCTTTGACAACTTAAGAGTTGAGGTGTATGATACCTCATTCTATGCATAATATTGGAATAATATTAGTATACTGGCACTTTTTAAATGTCATGGAGGTATATGAAATGGTAACAAATTGAGATTAAATTGTGATTTTGCAGATTTTTCAGAAGAAAAAAAACCTGAAATTTTATTTTTTTCCTCAAGCTTTAAGACATTTTATTAGATAAATGCAATGGCCTTCAGTCCCTTTGTTAGGGGGCATGAACTACACAGTGTAAATATTTCAGCAAGCAGTACTGTATCTCAAATCAAACAACTTGCCTCATTGATGGCTGCTGCTACATGACACTGCCTTTTCTTTGTAATTCAGAGACTCAGTGCCACAGGCTGGGACAGAGTGGCTGGAAAGGACCTGGGGGGTGTTGGTGACAGCAGCTGAACATGAGCCAGGGTGTGCCCAGGTGGCCAAGAAGGCCAATGGCAGCCTGGCCTGGATCAGCAATGGTGTGGCCAGCAGGAGCAGGGCAGGGATTGTCCCCCTGTACTGGGCACTGGTGAGGCCACACCTCCAGTGCTGTGTCCAGCTCTGGGTCCTCACTGCAAGAAAGACACTGAGGAGCTGGAGTGAGTCCAGAGAAGGGCAATGGAGCTGGGGAAGAGTCTGGAGCACAAGTCCTGTGAGGAGCAGCTGAGGGAGCTGGGGGTGTTTATTCTGGAGAAAAGGAGGCTCAGAAGAGACTCTCTACAACTGCCTGAAAGGAGGCAGATGGGGGTTGGTCCCCGGCAGCCAGCAACAGGAAGAGAAGACATGGCCTTAAGCTGTGCCAGGGGAAATTTAGCTTGGACATTAGAAGAATTCTTCACAGAAAGGGTGATTAAACATTGGAATGGGCTGCCCAGGGATGTCATGGAAGTCACCAGGAGCAGTTTAAGACTGAATGTGGTACTCAGTACCATGGTCTGGTTGACAAGGTGGTGTTAAATCACAGGTTGGACTTGATCATCTCAGAGTTCTTTTCCAACTTAATTGAATCTGCGATTCTGTGATTCAGTGTTTTACAATACCAAATTCTCCAGTTTGGATTTGATGTACAGAGGGAGGCATCTGAGCTATTGATGGCGTTTGGCATTCTACACCTTGTTTCTGACAGAACTGCTCTGGCAGTGACAATCCTGGCTGAAATCCCTCTCAATGAAATCACTGGCAAATTTCCCAATACCTTGAATAAAAACAAAATTAGGTGCTATGACTAGAAGATGCATGTGCATCTCTCGTCATACTGTAAGCAGCAAATGTTCATGATCACAATCTAGCAATCTAAACTGAGGGGGCTAGTGATGTCTGGGAGTAAGTTGATTATATTAACACCCAAAGACATAAACAGAACTTATTTACATCACCAAAAAAGATAAGACCTTGACTCAGGGAAATCATGCAAGGCAAAATTTATTCCAACTATGTTAAAATAATCCTTGACTGATCCAAGTCACCCACTTAGCTAGGGAAAAAAAAAAAAAAAAAACAACCAACAAAACCCAACCCAAAAACCCCCAAATATCCCTCCTTGCTGATCAAAAGGCAAAGACATGGCATAAGCTATTGCTATAAGTATTTTTAAAAAAAATCATTAAAATGAATTTTTCATTAAAATTCACCTGTGCAACTCATTTCTCTAAACATTCTTTAGAGAGAAAACAGTTGAAAAAGAAAATTCTTAAAATATATTTTCTACTTTTTACAATTTCTTTTGGAAAGTGTTTTCTTTATTTCACTCTGGATTGGTCAATGTAATTCATCATTTATAAAACTGCAGTGCGGGAGATATTTTGCAGAATTTTACCGTAGTAAAAGGCAAAACAGAATTACTGTTTTTGAGCAGCAGGTACCATTTCTAGTCTAGGACTTGTACTGCAGGTAGCTGCTTTTCAAGCTTAGCAATGGAACAATTAATAAAGAAACCCATTAAGGTCTGATTGTTGCTGCTAAAAAGGAAGGTTGAATTTCAGGCCTTTGAAGTAACTGAGAATGATTCAGGCCTCATTACAGAGATATAATCTACATTCATACATTTATGTTAGTGATTCAAATCTATTGGGACAGATTGAATTCTGTTAAATAGTGGATCTTTCCTGTGGAACTTTTCTCAGGCTTTCTCAGGCTAACCTAAGAGGTGACCTGACAATACAAAGTAGTGGGGTATTTAGGGATTCAACTGTGCTGTAAAAGAAAGGCTATACAGAAGGTAGAAAAAAGAATGAGATATAATCTAAAAAGCTATGTCAGCTTTTCATTTGGACTCTGTTTTGTAAATGCCCTCCTTGTCATCACACAGGATAGAAAAGGACTCTGTGCATTGCAGTAGTTTAAAGTACTGCCCTGAATATTGCACCTGCCAGAATCAAATCTTATGTGAAAGTTGTGCATGTTGAATTTTCTGTTCTTAAGTACAAAATCTTGCAACCAATATATAGATAGTCATGAGCTAGAAATAGGTTTCAGCAAAACTCTTCCTGAGTAAATTCAAGACAATACCTATTTTTTCAGGGGTAATTATGGCTGTTTAACCCCCAAATTATTTCTAACTCCAGCCAGAGATCCTAAAATGCCAATTCACTTTATTTTCCAACTTTTGACAGGAAAAAGAGAAAAACAAAAAAGAAAGACATCTTCAAATCTAAAAGTTTAAGATAGTATAGAAATTGTTTATCATTTAAGCCATTGGAATAAAAATTACTTCAATTTTAGAAATAATGTCTTGTATCCTTCATGACCCAGGCAGCACTCAAACATTGACATAAGCTTTGTAGACATACATGTAAGCTGTCAGGCATTCACAGAAATGAGAGGTTTGCTTTACATTTTGTCTTGCTTCTCTACTTTTTTTAAATTAATTACCAAAAGGAAAAGCCTTTGGCAAAAGGAAAGCCTAAATCAGATTTGCAAAAAGAAAGATTTCTGAAATGCTTTACACTCAGTGCAAATACATGCAGAATAAATAATCTGAAGTACCATAAACAACATCGTAAAACATATTGATTCTAGCATTAAATGGTTTCATTTTTAAGGCTGTTTAAATGTCACCCTCAACAGCTGAACACATAAATTTAGGAACTAACTCTCTCCAGCATAAACACCACAATTGGAGAAAATAATTTCTAATTTCTGTTGTGAAGTTAACAATATATTTAACATCCTAATCTAATGAATCTGTCTGATTTTAGAACTGTTTGTTCTTCCTGCATTTTCTGTTGTTTAAAGATTTACTCCAAATGCCAAATGGAATCACAAAGGAGGTTTTCCATTGCATTCCACTGATCTGCATTATTTAACAGCCTCTATTTCAAAAATGTTTGGATTTACTTATTGAGCTACTCACTGTGTTTCTGTACCCATTTCCCTGGTATTCCATTCTCTTAGCAAATGTTTCCATCCATTTGTGTTCTGAAGCAGGTATTTAACAATGCTAAATACTAACTAAAACATAATAGCTTGCATGCTGCCCATACCCTGTCAGGTTCCTGATGTTTTATTCTGGTGTTAAAAGATAGTGCATCATATGGGAAGATGCTTGTTGATTACAACAAGCTGACAGTTCAGTGATGGGCTAGAAATGTGAATCTGTCATAACATTCAGTATGTGAAATGATAAATCCACTAGAAGAGATGGAATCATAGGAAAAACCAACAACATATGCCCCTTCCAGGAAAATAATAGCTTGAAAATCGCTTAAAATAGCCTTGAAAATGGAAAAATTGTTTCTTTCTGGCATGGGAAACTTCATTAGTTTAAAAAAATTAAAAAGACAGCAAAGTATTCAGACAGATTTTATGGGGAAACCTTTGCAATGCCAATAAAATCCCTTTTGCTTTGAAGTTAGACGCGTGATTCAGTAAACGACTCATGTTAGCAATTAGAAAATGGTCATTTAGGGCCCTGATTTCTTTTGAGACAAGGAGAGTGAGGGTGGGGAAAGAGACACAATAAATCTTGAGAGGCTTAAAAGGAAGAGCAGGCTAAAGTGTGAACTTTTTATTTCAGCAACGGAAGCGAGAAATCAGTGATTCATTGAAGGAGGGAGAAAGACCTCCATGCAAGCTGGCAAAGAAGGAAAAGGAGCTAATTACGGTCTTTCCCTTTTTACTCTCTCTGACCAGCATATAATCTGCTTTTCCAGGGTCTGCCTGTAGTATATATTCCTTTCCAACCTCTCCACCCAACCCCTCCTCCAGTGGGGGGGGGGGGGGGGGAGGGGGAGATCAAGCAGGCAACAAGCTCCAGGTGGCTTTCTCAATCATTTCACTGCCAAAAAAAATAAAATAAAACCCTCCACTAGAAAACAAGTTGGGGTTTTGGGGGGTTGGTTTTTGTTAGTTTGGGGAGGCTTTTTAGGGGAGGAGGTTGGTTGGTTGAGGTTTCTTTTTTTTTTTTTTTTTGGGGGGGGGGGGGGTTGGTGGGAGAGAGAGAGAGGAGGAAGAGTGAAGGGGGAGGGAAGCCTTGCTGTAGGGGATTGGTTCAACTTGGAAGACAGGGAAATTAGTAAAGCATGAGTCTCTAAGCCATGCTGGTGGCCGGCGCTCCGAGGAGAAGGACGCTTTAGGAGCAATTAGCAGCGAGCCGAAGGCGGTGGCTGCCGCAGCCCGGGGAGGAAGCGAGGGCAGCTCCCGGGGCTGCCTCCGCAGCAGGCACTGCTCGCTCCAGCTGCAAAAAGGTTTCAGATGTCCCACCACTGCCTGACCCCCTGCAAATAAGGGCTGACCACCAGAGGCACATCCCACCTCTGACTTGTAATCGCTGACATTTAGGCTACAGCTTCCAACCTGTTTACAACCAAAGGGGGAGGGAAAGGGAAAGGGAAAGGGAAAGGGAAAGGGAAAGGGAAAGGGAAAGGGAAAGGGAAAGGGAAAGGGAAAAGGAAAGGAAAGGAAAGGAAAGGAAAGGAAAGGAAAGGAAAGGAAAGGAAAGGAAAGGAAAGGAAAGGCGGGGGGGACAAGTTGGGATTTCTCCTTCTCTCGGTTTTTGTTTGTTTTGTTTGGGGTTTTTTTTGTGTTTTTTTTTTTTTTTTTGTTGTTTTTTTGGGTTTGGTTTTTTTTTTTTGTTTTTTTTTTAATACTGTTCTGGAGAATTCAAAGCAAAACAAAGAAAACTTCCTTCTCTGGGGTTGTGAGTGAGAAAGGACGAGTTGTGCAACTGGTTTGGGATTTGCAAAAAGGCAAGAGGGTGGGGATCAGAAGAGGTGCAAAGCCACAAAGCGTGAGTGCACGTGTGTGTAAAGGTGTATGTGTGAAAAATCCATTCCGGCAACCCCTTTCCGCTGGTTATTATTTATCTTAGTCGTTGTTTTTTGTTGTTGTCATTGACTTTGCTGTCATCTATTTTCAGACTCTTTCTGCATCTAAGATGGTGAAGAAAGGAGTGAGGAAGAGAACAAAATAACTGCTGGAAAGTCTCAAACCAGGTTGGGGAGTGTGTGTGCATGTGGGGGGGTGGGGAAGGGAAAAAGAAAAGAGGATTAACCACAGCAACCCCCCCACCCCCAAAAAAAAAAAAAAAACCAACAAAAAAAAGAAAAAAAAAACCAAAAAACCAAACCAACAACCAACAGCTCTTTTTTTCTGAGGGAGGATTCGAAGGATTAAAAGGCAGCAACTTCTGAGGCGATTTGTCCCCTGAGTTATGGGATATTGGTGCACTTACTTCAGGCCAGATCAGAGCTCAGAGGAATCTAACCAGAAGCAGCAACCACCGTGTCTCCACTTGCCTTTTACCAGGTTTTACCCTTCCAGTATGTTTCATTTGATAAGACATTTTCCAACGCCCAGAGTTTCAGTACAATGTGCAAATGGATACTGACAAATGGTGCCTCAGCCTTTTCCCACCTGCCTTATTGCTGCTTGCTGCTGCTCTTCTTGGTGTCTTCTGTGCCTGTCACCTGCCATGACCTCGGCCAGGACATGCTGTCCCCGGAGGCCACCAACTCCTCTTCTTCATCATCCTCCTCCTTCCCCTCGTCCTTCTCCTCTCCTTCCAGTGCGGGGAGACACGTGCGGAGCTACAATCACCTCCAAGGAGACGTGCGCAAGAGGAAGCTCTATTCTTACAACAAGTACTTTCTCAAGATCGAGAAGAACGGCAAGGTCAGCGGCACCAAGAAGGAGAACTGCCCGTTCAGTAAGTACGGCTCTGCCGCCGCGCTGCCGGGAAGGGGCCGCTGCGCCCCCGGGGGCCGCCGCCCCGGGCTCGAGCGCCCGAGCCCCCGGCCGGGGAGGGAAGGGAGAGGTGGCGCCGCGGGAGGGGAGGGTGAGCACGGCAGGGTTGGGTGGGCTCGGCTCGGCTTCTCAGGGACGCCGCTCCCGGCCAGCCCGTATATGCGAATCTCTCCGGTTACATTTGTTTTGCAAATGGCCTCGCTGAGCACCGTTTCTTCGCCTGGCAGAAGAGCAAATTAGAAAGATTTGCAAGGAAGTGGCGGGGAGTGTGTGGGGGACATTGTCTCCTGAATCTGAAAATCATTATTCCCTGTCGTTAGAATGCCTTGACGAGAGCGCTGCATTGGAACAATTAATCGATTGTCTGCACGATCCTCTCCCCGAGCCGCCCGCTTCGCGCTCCCTCCTCCCTGCTCCCGGAGCAGGGGTGTTTATTCCTGCGGGCCGAGGTCTTGCCTGGGTGCGCTCTCCGCAGCGGGGGGTGCCCGGCGGCGCTGGGAGCCGGTGCGCGGCAGCGCTGCCGCCCGCGGTGCGGCGGAGGCGGTGCCGTGCTGCGCCCCGCCGGTCCCGGGCTGCAGCGCCGCTATACCGCTACTCGCTCCATTGTAAACATCTGGGGCTGCCTTCCCACAGACCTCACACGCGTTTCATCCTTTCCTTTCCTTTCCTTTCCTTTCCTTTCCTTTCCTTTCCTTTCCTTTCCTTTCCTTTCCTTTCCTTTCCTTTCCTTTCATTTCCTTTCCTTTCCTTTCCTTTCCTTTCCTTTCCTTTCCTTTCCTTTCCTTTCCTTTCCTTTCCTTTCCTTTCCTTTCCTTTCCTTTCCTTTCCTTTCCTTTCCTTTCCTTTCCTTTCCTTTCCTCTCTCCTTTCCTCTCTCCTTTCCTCTCTCCTTTCCTCTCTCCTTTCCTCTCTCCTTTCCTCTCTCCTTTCCTCTCCTCCTTTCCTCTCTCCTTTCCTCTCTCCTTTCCTCTCTCCTTTCCTCTCTCCTTTCCTCTCTCCTTTCCTCTCTCCTTTCCTCTCTCCTTTCCTCTCTCCTTTCCTCTCTCCTTTCCTCTCTCCTTTCCTCTCTCCTTTCCTCTCTCCTTTCCTCTCTCCTTTCCTCTCTCCTTTTTTATAAATTATTTCAGAGCAAAAGTCATATGGCAGTCTCCATAGCTGAAGTTTCGAGCTTTTCTCTAGAACTAATTAAATGCTTAGTAATAGCATGCTTCTGGTAATGTATTTTTGGCTGTTAGTGCTAGAAATGTATTCTTGATTTTCTGCCTGTGCAGTCTCAAATTGAGCTGTACTGAATCACAACATATTGCTTTCTCTTACAAATCTTAACTGACTATGTCCCACTATAGGAGCATGCTGAGAAAGTAAGCTCTGTTATGCAACTCAAGGAAACTCTAGGCTTTCTTCACTGGTAAAGAACCACATTTTGGTTCTTGTGTTGCTTTACATAAATCCAGATAAAATAAATATGGGAATAAATATGCTGTTAAATTAAAAACAACTGAAAGTGAATTAAGTAGATCCCTTGTTAGTTAATGTGTAAAATACGGAGTTCTTCAGCAGGTTGCCATGCTATATGATAGACACAGCTGTTAATTCAGCTGTATTTCTAATAAATACCCATAATATAACCTTAGAAACAGTGAGAAAAGGGCTGGAGTATCATGTGTCGCTGCTTCACTTGCTCCACCTTGCAACTTCATGCTTTATCATTCACTCTAATGTTTGTAAATGCTTTAGATGCCAAAGCAGCTGAATCTTACCATGTTCCTTTCTGTATTACATAGAAAGGCAAATTCTTAAAAACAGGGCTGTGAGGGAGGCTTAACTTTGATGAATTTGTGTGGAATGAGGTCCTAGAATGGTGTTCTTAGATGACCTTTGGATTTGGAGGAGAACAGCACCCCTAAAATGGGATTCTGAAAGCTTTGTGTGCATCTCCGAGAACATCAAACCATTCTGTATAGCACACTGTTGCCAAAAAGGGCTGTAAGGTGTCCACTCTGACAGCAGTGTACTCAGGCAAGTAACTACACATCTGAGCAGTCCCACTTAGCCAGCAGAATTGCTCAGTGAGTAAATTTATCCCAGTGCTTGAATTTTTGCAAAATCCTGCCAAGAAGAGGTAGAATAAACTGAAATGCACAAATATATCTTCCTACCTTTTCAGGCTACATGCAAGAACAACCCCCACAACTATGGGAGGGGATGTGCATGGTGTGTCCTCGTTTTTCAGTCAGTGCATCAGAAAGAGAATTGGCCCTCTCAGTGATGTCATGGTTACTGTGATATCTGCAGACTATCTGCTGAAAGAGATGATAATGCATTTTTTTTTCATATAAAAGAAAAACAATGCCTTTATTATACATAACTGCATCCTATCACTGAAGATTACATGCAGTGAAGAAAGGATTGCCGTCATCTTAAAACTTGTAGCTTCCCTACTGTACTTACATCACAATGGCAGACCTAGTGTACATCCTTCAGCTCAAACTATTACCATCCTGTTGACAGAAGTCAGAGTTCTGTGTTATTGATTAATAGTCATTATAATATGCAGTGCGAAATTGTCTTTTTTGTAAAAACATAGTCTGAGACCATTTAAAAATATATTTATTGTGCTTTTATTCAAGGCTGTTTGTGTAGCAAAGTGTTGCAAGTGAATTCACTATATCTATCCTTTTCACAGCATCATGTGTAGCAGTGCTATCATAATACTGCTATAATCCCCAGCTGGACTGATTCCATGCAAATATATGGTATCTCTCACATGAAATAAGTCTGAAATAAGTAATTACATGTGAATAGATTTCTGACATGCATAGAGTTTAGCCAGAGAGGCCACTAAATTGTAGCCTGTTTAATATTACAGGCTATTTAATCTCTAAAATTAGTTTTCTCCCTCCAAAACCATGTTTTCCTAAACAAATAAGAGTGACTATTGACACACAAGACTGAAATATTCTAATTTGGAGGCTAATTTTCTCATATACTAATGTTTAAAATCCATTTATACTGCAGAAAAGCCTTATCAGTAGGTCTGTAAGATCATGATATGTTGGGTAATCAGACAACAGCTTTCATGGCTCTCTGCCAATTAAGCACTGTCAAGTAAGAACAGTTGGAGAAATTCAGAATAAACATTCAGAAAACAGA
Organism: Vidua macroura; assembly: GCF_024509145.1. Lineage (NCBI taxonomy): Eukaryota > Metazoa > Chordata > Aves > Passeriformes > Viduidae > Vidua > Vidua macroura. The sequence continues at coordinate 36,059,614 of NC_071611.1, forward strand.
ATTTAGTGTCCAGCCTTTAAACAGCTCAAGCAGTGTTCATGGATTAGCTCTATAAATATTGTGTAGAGTGCACTAAATTAAAGTTTACTCTGGCAACTGTATTTCGACTTGATTGCTTGGAGCTATTCCATCATCCTTTCTCTACCTGTGGAGTGCCAGGTGGTTCCTGACTGTTCTGTCAGAAGACTGGCACAACTTGCAGCACTTGGCATGGCTGGAGGTGTCTGTCACTAAATAGATGTAGGACATTTTATTTTATTTTTCCTTACATCTGGAAGTTGGTCCTCAAAATACAACTACTACCTTGTCCTGCAGCACCACAGCTGTGAAGTACCTTGCCCCTGTTCTTGACAGAGCCCTTCACAAGCACAAGTATAGAGAGCTGTAGTGTTTTTCTGGAGGCTTACACACTAGATGATAGAAAAACAAATCCAAAAATCCTCCAAAGAGCAATTACAAAAGCTTTCAC